>NW_026652289.1:19277422-19345641 GCF_009828535.3 Hylobates moloch | reverse complement strand
CCTCCTTTCAGTAATATGTGACATTTCATGAAATCTAAAGTCAGGTACAACTGTCAAAAGGCTTGTGATGTTAAGCTCAACTCTACACAAAACTTTGACATACACCTTGATGTTATTTCTGTGGACTTATGAGTAGGGCATAGAAAATTTCAGTTTGGTATTTTAACTGAACTTTATCTCTAAGATAGATTAAACATAACTAGCTTTAGATGTTCTTCTCCATATTTTTAATATTTCAGTATATTTTGTATACTTCATTTCTGACAAAAAAATTAGCTTCATACAAAACAAAGAATTGGGCTAGGATGAATTTATAAATATAGTCAGTTTTTTTTTTCCTTTTAAACACTTCACAATGATTTGCTTCATTTGTTAGGGTTGGTCTAATACAGGCATTCTTTTATAATTTGTCATCCATATCCATTCATTTGACATTTTCCTGAAGTATCCAAAATGTGAAAGGAAGAATACATGAATAATCGGTCAGAACTGTCTTTGTAGGATTCAGGGCATTTCAGTGTGGAGCTTCCCTGTGTTGACATTGTCATTAGGATTAACACTTGTAGAAAACCCAATGTAAAGCACGAGACCTGAGATGATGGAGAAGACCTCAGATGGATGCAACAAAAAATTGAGGCCGATGCTGTTCTCAGCTTGACATCTGTATTCTGCCTTCTCTTTATGCCATCTTTGAAGGCTTATTCGCTGTGACAATTCCTGACTCACAGATGTGTTTTGAGCCCTTCTCAACAGAGTAGCTAGTTGCCAGGTGGTGAGATTTTTTAAAATAGAAAGCTAGACAGAGAGTTTATTTTCAGAACCAATCAATCAAGCCCTTCTATACATGACAATAAAATAGGCATAAGAGAAAATTGTCCTGGTAATTGTCACAAGCTTTGATGCTAGATGCTTAGATCTCTTATAAATTGTAGTCAGTGAGGCTTTGGGTCATATTTAATTTTATTTAGAAGAATTAATGTGCCATTTTAGCCTTGAATTATTAAATTTAAATATGTGCCACTAAATCTGGAGCCACATCTGAACTTCATTCATTTAACGTTTTTTGGTAACAATTTGGGTGCCTTCCCAATGATACTGCAAACACATAAAAGGAGCGAATGAACTGAAATATGGTGGAGGAACTGAGGGCTCTCTTGCTCTTGAGCTTGTTATCATTGAACAAGCCTGAAGGGCTTGCACAAAGATTCTTGCTTAGAAATAGAGCTTCTTTAATCCAATTACTGGGTATATACCCAAAGGAATATAAATCATTCTACCATAAAGACACACTCATGTGTCTGTTCATTTTAACACTATTCACAATAGCAGGGACATGGAATCAACCTAAATGCCCATCAACGGCAGATTGGAGAAAGAAAATGTGGTACATATACACCATGGAATGCTATGCAGCTATAAAAAAATAAAATCATGTATTTTACGGGAACATGGATGGAGCTGGAGGCCATTATTTGTAGCAAAGTGACACAAGAACAGAAAATCAAATACCACATGTTCTCACTTATAAGTGGGAGCTAATTAATGAGAACATATAGGCACAGAGAAGGAAATAACAGACACCGGAGTCTGCTTGAGGGTAGAAGGTGGGAGGAGGGAGGGAATCAGAAAAAAATTACTCTTGGGTATTAGGCTTAATACCTAGGTGATGAAATAATCTGTACAATAAACCCCATGACACAAGTTTACCGAGATAACAAACCTGCACATGTACCCCTGTACCTAAAATAAAGAATTTTTAAAAAAGACCTTCTCGTGACCTTCCTAAGAGAAAAACTATACCACACTGTCTAGAAAGCTTATCTTCTAAGCAATCAATTTCAGGAGCATGCAGAGTATTAAGAGGAAGTGGACAAACCCTTAGCCACTCAGAAGTGGAAACTATAATGAGAAGCCATTAAACAATAAAAAGACTGTTAATACTATTTCTGTTTTGTCCAAATAATTCTGCTTCTAGGAATCTATATAAAATTATATGCAAAATGTATTATAGTAGAATTCTTCTTTTATTTTTTTTTTTATTTTAGCGACAAAGTCTCCCTGTGTTGCCCAGGCTGTTCTCAAATTTCTGGGCTCAAACAATCCTCCTACCTTTGCCTCCCAAAGTACTGGGATTATAGGGGTGAACCACGGTCCCCAGCCTAGAATTCTTAGTATTTGACAAAAATTGGGAATAACTTTGATGTCCAGTGATGTGGAATAAGTACATGTATCATGTGGGAAATTCCCTTCCCTACTTTTCTATGTAGGATTATTTATTTCCTGGACCTCACATTGCTCTCTTTTTTGGTTTTACTTGTTTATTTTGCTGGATCAGATCTTCCATGGGCTCTTCGAGAAAGATTACAGAGAAAGGATGCAAACACAGTAATGTTTTAGAATATTTTTGTCTAAAAATGGCTTTAATTCGTACTTGTACTTATTGGTTTGATTGGATATCCAATTTAGTTTGAAATATTTTTTCTCTGAGTTGTGAAGATATCATGTTCTTGACTTCTTGATTTCAGTGTTGCTATTGAAAGTTCTACGTCATAATTTTTCATCCTTTTTATATGACCTTATTCCAGGGTTCTGATCTTTCACAATATGCCTTAGTGAGATTACTCCTTTCTATATTGTACTTTGCTTTTTGATGGACTCTTTAAGTCTGAAGTTTCATGGTTTTTTAGTTCCAAAGCTTTTACTTATATTGTTTTCTAATGTATTTTTTTCTGTCTTCTCCCTGTCTTGAACTGGACATTTGACTGGTCATCTAATTTTGTTAACTTTTCTTTACAATTTTGCATCTCTTTTTATTTATGTTTTATCTTGAGGAAAATTTATCTGACTTTATTATTCATTCCTTTCATTGACTTTTTTTATTTTTGCCATCATATTTTTTGAATTTCCAGGAATCTTTTCTTTTTTTAAGTATTGCTTTTTTGTTTACTATTCCATATATTAAAATTATGCTCCTTCAATTTTCCTTATCCATAAATTTCTATTTTATATTATCAGTTGTCTTTTACAGCTGCTTTTTTTTGCAAACTTCTTAATATATGTAGGATAGTAAAAAGAACATACTTTTGTCATTGTTGATTTTTTCTGTTGTATAGTTGGTGACTATTCTGCTTCTTTCTTTTATCTTTCTTTCAGGTTACATTCCTTTTTCTCTAAAATTTAACAGCTACCCACTCTATTACTTATATCTAAATAAATTGCAAACTGAACAAATACTTAAATATTTAAACAAAAATAAAAATTCTGAAAATTCATGAGGCAATTCGTTTATAACCTCAGAGTGAACAAGGCTTTTTAAACTATTTTTAAATCCAAGGCAGCAAATAAATTAACTTTAACTACATTAATATAAAAATCTTCAATGCAAAAAATCATTAATTATGATTGACTCAGCATTTCTGCTTCTGGAAATCTATCCTATAGCTATCTATACTCTCCATATAACGTTATGAAATTGTTTATAACATGAAATACTGGAAGTGTGCATTAGTAATGAAATTATTATTACTGTTGAATAATATGTAGCTAAAGAAAAACATGGCAATGCTTCCTGATAACATCAGATCCAGGGTATATTGTTAAGTGAATAAACCAAAATGCAGAATAGTGAATATAACAAGCCGTTTTTTGTGCAAAAGGGAAAAATTAAAAATAAATATATTGTAATTTCTTGTAATTTCATAAAGAAACATTGAAAAAAATAAGAAAATAAGAAAAGTAGTTTCTAAAGGTGGAAAAAAGGGAAGAGCTTAGAAGTAGACCGGATAGGTGAGAGACTTCTCAATGCATGTTTTTGTATATTATTTTGATTTTTGTACCACATGAGTTTATATTCTATTCATTTATTAATATTAAATATATACAAAATAAAAATAGTCAATAAAATTCTAACAAATATGTGTGAAACCTTTATGGAGAAAGTTATACAACTTTTAAAAGAAATAAATGAGATATATTGTATTCATGAACTATAAAAGTCAGTTCTCCTCAAAATGATTTATGGAGTCAATTCATGCTTAATCCAAATTTTAAGATTTTTAGTGGAACTTGTCCAGCTGATTTAAAAATTTTAACGTAAGTTCCAAGATCTACCAATAGGTAAGATAATCCTGAAGAATAACAAATTGGAAAGACGTGTGTTCTGCCAACTATGTAGACTTATTTTAAAGCTATAGTAATAAATACAGTACAGTCATAGGACAAGGATAGGCATAGAGATCGACAGAACAAATAATGAACCCAGAAACACTATATGCATAGATCTAGACATAGCAGTGTTGCTTGTGTGGTAGGGATGTTAATATGCACCACATATACATGTGCCGCCACACAACAGGTCCCTTCACTTAGGCTGGAACCATGTGACTAGTTCTGACCAATGGGCCATGAAGAGAAGTGATGTATGTCACTTCCAGGCCCAGCCAGTTAAAACCTATTGGAGGGACAAATAGAGAGTCACTCAGCTATGGCAATATTCAGTTTCTTAGTCTGAGTAGAAGATATAAAGATTTTGTATTATTAGTTTTCTTTAAAATTTAACTATATTATTTTCTATATGTTTTGTCTCATTTGTTGTGAATTATACGAATTAGAATAGGTGAAGAATGGCTTCCCACAAATATTCTAGGCACACAAAGAATTTTTTGTCTATTACTGCTGTTTGCATGGCATATTGTCAAATTTCACTACTTGGTACGTAAAAGATTTTTTACAATAACGGTTTTATTATGGATTTAACCTTTTAACAATATAAAAATGACTCACCTTACTCCCTTTAATGATTTCTAACTTAAAATGTTATTTCTGTTACTAATTTTAGCATTGCTTTCCTTTGTTAGTGGTTTCCTTGTAGACATTTTGCTTCTTTATTTCTGAATTGTGTGTATAATTTTTAATGCATATGATTTTAAGAAACATTTAATTAGATTTAAAAATCTCATTCTCAAGTTTTACTCCTTTAAATGGCAACATGTTCTGCAACCCAAATGTGCTATCAAAACAGTATGGTTGATTTTACTTCTGCCATTTTGCTTCATGCTTCCTGGGTTTTAATGTTTGTGATTTTTCTGCTTTTACTATGTAAATGCTTTTGCTCATTGTTATCTTTAGCTGTTTAGAAGGTAGACACCATGCTTTGAATTGAAGAAGTTGTTTATTATCATTTTTCAAAGCTGTGTGTGTCTATATGTATGCATATATGTATGTGTGTGTAAAGATGCAATCATGAAATGGCTATTTCTGTAGAGGCTGAGAGTTATGCAAAGATTAGGACTCAGCAAAGAGACAAGTGGTCTGGCAAACAAACATGGGCTTGCAACATGCTTCAGGGGACTTCACCTCTGAGGGTCTGGAAAAAAGAAAGTGGGCTATTAGAAAGTACAATTTGCTTCAAAATGCAGCTGCTGGCTGCTTAACTCATTCCACAGGCACAGCTGTGGCATGCATTTGTAGATTAGAAAGGCTCTGCAATTTTTTAGATATTATTAGAAAGAATAATATTTGCCACTTCTGAGTTGCAATTGCAAGTTACATGATTTTAATGTTCTATAGTGTTACAGCAGTATCCTAGCTTTATATTGTCAGGCTCTGGCCCAGGGTGGAGCAGTGGTATGTTCATTGCCTGCCACAAATACAAATTCTGGATTTGTGTTAAGGTCCAAGGTGGACACCGGAAGGGCTGGCCTCGGAGTTATATGGCTTGCCCACGAGCTCTAGCGATACACCATATGGACTTGAGGTTGAACAAATGTATGCACAAGAGGAAAAAATCTTCCTTAGAAATCAAGTTTCTTAGACCTAAGCAATTTCTTATAAAGAGATGGTAAAATCAGACACAAGGCCCAGAACTGAAAACATATGCTGAAGGGAAAGTGTGGAACTGGTAACACAGGTGGTCACCATAGCAAATTTCTCATCTTGGACCAAAAGAAGCAATGAATCAAATATGACTTAGAGAAGTATTGCATGCACAAGGAGCTTTTCTCCCTCCAGACATGGCCAGTATACAAAAAAATCAAACCAGATTTGTAAATGTTCTATGAATTAATCTCAAGCTGGAAAAATTATTTTCTTCTTGAATGTAAATTCTCAGCTTCTGGATTCTTGACCACTGGCATTGACCAACTGGCATCTCATTGAGCCTGAAGCCAATATCTTTTTCTCTTTTCCACTGACATTTTGTGCATTTGTTATTGTTGGCAACATTAAGTACTCAATAATAGGAAGATAATTTTGGCTAGGATAGTAACTGAGGAACTAGGGATAGCTTGTTTTCTAAATGTTGCTTGTGTGGGGTTAATGCTGGGATAATCTTGTGTCTCTTATTAAATCTTTAAATCCTTAGTAAATGAGGCTCATGGGATATGTCTGGCATTGAACTAACCCATACTGTGAAGCTCTTAAAAAGTTCGCACACATTCCACTGAGAAAGGTATTTCACCACCCCACAGGATACAAAAAAAAAAAAAACGACTGTACTTGAAACTGAGAAAGATAAGAAATTTGAGAGGCTAATTATTGATTTTTAAATGGAAATTTTGAACTTGAAATTTAACTTGTGTGACTAAGGTTTTTTGATTTTGGATTTTAGCTTCTTTAGATCTTAACATCTTTGTGCTTTAATTTGCAAGGGAATTTAAACTTTGAATTTTCTATTTTGGAGCTTGATGATGGGAGAACATTTGTCCAGCATCTCTATAGCACTTTTTAATCATTTTTGTTATTTTATTCTGTATTATTTTTGTTATTATAGTAACTTTATGCATGCTAGTATTGAATACTGCAATGTCATTCAATCTCATTTCAGACAGTTGCTTCTGGGTACATAAATTCCATAGACATAAGTTCATTAACTGGGTCTTTTTTGCTGTTAAAAGAATGTTGACCAGAAGCATTGTGAGGTGAGCTCAGCTATGTGATATGAATGAGGCATTGACTAAGTTCACAGATGGTCTTGATGAAAGTGGCACAGAGGATGGGGAGGAAAATCCACATCCAGAATGAGTCTGTTAATGTGGGAACAAACTGAAGCCTCCTCCGTGACGGAAGAGATCCAATGTCATCAAGCTTCCACTAGTTAACTGGTTGCTGCCTTTTCCTTATGGTGCCAGTTTTAAAAATTTAACTTTGGTCTCTCTTACTGGTCACTTGGACAATGAGAACTGGTGGTAGTCATATCTGCATTTTAAAGAAGAAATATGTATTGTTGTGCCCATGTGTAACCTCTGGCTCGGCATCATTGACACTTTGTTCATAACCTATTAAACAAGCACTGGCCAGCTTGGGAAAGGGATTAATTTATATTCACCGAACAGGTCATCTTGTGCAACACTGCACTGAGTTCTTATGTAGTCAGTGTGCTGTGGGGAGCATTTACATGAGACACCGCTACTCTCCCTTGGGCAGTTTCTTAAAAGTCCATACCCCCTTACATCTCAGACATTTTTGTAACAAATATAATCTTGATTTTCTTCCAAGTTTCTAACTATTCGGTCAAACCATGACTTACTGTCCCTGAATCTGTATAGATGTATAATTTCGACCATCTTTCCTTCAATGTACACAGCCAGAGGAACCCTTGGGAATCCTATTCTGTCTGCCCTCTCTCCTCAACGTTAGCTATGATTCCACAGAAGTCCCTATCTTTCTCAGTGTTGGACTATTTATGAACTAGGTTCCATTTTTTTTCTTCCTCTGTTAACTGGTTATGGAGAATGCACCATGCAGCTGTAAGTTAGGAATTAGGGAGAGATGTTCTAGTAGTGGATGTGGGAGTTGTAGAAGTATGAACAATCTGCTCATAAAAATTACTCGTGCATTTGGAGCTGGCTTTGTCCTAATCTTGTTTATAACTTTGCTCCTTCATGATGGAATGCTGCTATATCACCCTCAATTTTGTGACTTAGAGGACCAGATAAGAGCCAGGTCATGATGGGGAGAACAGGTCACATGGTCACATAAATCCTACGGTCAGGCATTCAGGCTCTTCAAGGACTCAGTAGTAAGCCAGGAGCTATGTGTGAGTATTTGCAGAAAAGAGCATGGATTCTCCAAAATCCCTAGGGTTTTACACTGTGACTCTCATCCCGGCTTGCCCCAAGCTCCACACAGAATCTTAAGCTGCCATAGACACCTTGAACAGTGTTTTATCTGCTAGGTTATGAAGCCCAAATGGCAGAACAGTTTGCACTTTAGCCTGAACCAGCTAGAAGTCTTTTCTTGATATGACCCACAGTGAAAGCTGCCATTCTTACAGGATGCTTGGTAAATGGGTCAAATGGGCTTACCCAAAATTATTTGCCTGCAAAATACAAAAAAGAACATTATTCCTCTTTCTTAGTGGAAAGGAGTGCAAGATAGAATAAATTTGATTTCCCGTTGTATTGGGATATTTTTCTATTTCGCAGACCCTCGGACTTTTCAACACTTTCCTAAAGTAGCACACATCTAATTTTTTTATGTGTGAGATTATTCTCCATGTATATTTGTCTTACCAGAGCCATGAAACTCGTTACTTCTTGCTCATCAGGCACTTTTGGCCCACTTTCATCCAATAGAGTGAAACAGCTTATTGGCCTATGTCCTGTGGATATGAGACAATAAGATTCTTGTGAAATAAATAGTAACAGAGTCAAAGACTGATGTAACCTTGTCCAGAATAGTGAAGATGCATTGCCATTGTAGACAAATGAAAAGAAATCACTCTGGTGACTTAGATGTTATATCTGACAGACATGGAGAAACAATAATTGCATAGGAAGAATTAGATACTGTTGATTTATTACAATAAAAGGACAAAATCTGGATATTGCAGCTGAAATCACTATTTAATTTCATTTAAAGTAAATCTGCTTTCATCTTTCAAGTCACAACTCTCAACTGTGTATGCCTTCCAAGCAAGTTAAGTGAGAATGCAGAGGAATTAGTATAGCTTCATCTCTCAAGACTTTCAAGAATGTAGTATTGCTTCTATGTTATTTATCTTGTGGAGTGGAATAGAATTCTGTGAGGCCTCCCACCATAATGACTGCCACACCGTATTTCAGGGAGCCAGTGGAGACTAGGAATTTTATTTTCAACTATGCATTCAGGAGCTAAGTACTTCTTCCTGTGGAATGAAATGAGCAAATTCACTGAACTCCTGGCCTCACTGTAAGATGGACTTGGTCAGAATGCTCATAAACTGCAACTCTAGTGGACTATGGCAGGGTGTGGATTTATGGAGATTGGCCTTAGTTCAGAACCACATACTAGAAATCACCAAAGTTATGGGTATTTATCTTTACTGCTGTATATTCACCCTGATACATAGTTCTAGGTATCTTTGGGAAAGACCAGAAGAAAGATCAATAATGCATACTTGTGGCTGTGTCACAGGGTCCTTGAGGGTATCAAGCTTCTCTTTATTCATGAAGTATGGAGTTTGTACTCCATAACTAGTCTCCAGATGAGTTCTGAGGTATAAATCTGGAAATTAGGTATGGGGTTAGGCCTCTCTGTCATTATGATTCAAATAATACCTTCATTTAGTAGATTTAGAGGTTTTATAGTCGCAGTTACTGAGATAAATTGAGACCTAAGACTACTTATTATCTAATTCAGTTTTAAGAATTTATAATTCGTGTAATCATTGCCACAAATTGTGAAGGTTAAAATGTGGTGATCACTTTGGTCTTGGTGTCAAACACAGAAACTACATCTACCTTCTGTGATGATTATGTGTTGTCACATGGCATCTCTCACTTCTAGCCTCATCTTCATTGGAAACATGGAGTCTAATTCAATGACAGTATCCCCTAAAGCAGATACTGCTAGTGCTCCAGGCACATCCTTGCTGATTCCTAACCTTGAAGGACCAAGGTGTACAATGTTAAGATAAAGTGAGATGGTTACCCAGTGATGGCTTTCAAAGAGTTGAAAATCCCATAGTCCATTTTTATTTGTTACTTGGTACATGAATTAACCAGCATCATTAAAAGCATAGACAGTATGAGATAAATCTACTCCTATCACCTGAATTTGTGCATAATGTAAGGAAAAAAGGCAGACTCACAGGCAAGTTCTATTTCAAAATCAACAGAGCCAACCCGTGGGTTGAATGGATAAGCATACTCCTAGATTGCATATTTGTCTAAGATTATGAAAGACAGTAAATTATATGCCCAGAGCTTTAGAAACATTAACAACTAAAGAAGGTTCACAATACTTATCAGTGGGATAATCTGATGTTATCAGTTGGAAAGTTTGGCTTACAGTACAATGACATAAGGCTTCAAAATATCTCAAGGAATTCTGTTGAGCTATGGCTCATAGAAGAGTATTTCCCAAGAGTGGTGGTGTGCTTTTGTAAAATAGTGTTACAAGTTTCTACAGCACCACTCGGTCTAACCCCACCCTTTTGACATGCAGAGACTATCTAGTATTGTATTATTGTACTTGCCTGGGATTTATTTTCAGAATTAATTTATTTGTTGGGGTGGGGGATGATGTAGAAACGAAATGCTTATCCCAGGAGTCAAAGTCAAAGAGAATGAACACGCAGGGCTCCTCTGGTCCAGCCCTCTGATGATAGACACAAGGATGAGAAAGCATTTCACAATCACGGGGTTGAATTCTGTGCCATCTTGTGTGTCTTTTCCTCATTGTTGTCTCATGATATAGATGAGAAAAGTAGGAAAACACACAATCAAACACTGGTGTATGGGTTTTATTAATGTTACACTGAGAACTGTAACACTATGATTATACTTTAGGATCAGCAAAATTGACAAAAGAAATGCCACTGGTTATACTAATAGTTATGACATACCATAGGTTATTTGAGACCAATGGGCATACAGTTTTGATAAGCAGAATATCAAGATTACTTCTAGAATGGAGATGGGAGATTCTTTAAAGACAATTAGTTTCTAATTAATAAATTATATGCTCTATTATTTTCTTTGCTGTATAAAAATTGACCACAAATTTAGCTGCTTTAAGCAACACCCACTTATCTCATCATTTCTGTGGACAAGGAGTCCAGGCATGCTTTAGCCAGGTCCTTCTCGTTGCTGCAATCAAGGTGTTGGCCAGGGGTTAGGTTCTGATGATCCAAAGGCCCAGCTAGGGAAGGACCCACACAAAACTCATTTGGTTCTTGGCAGACTTAATTTCCCCATGGCTGTAGGAATCAGCAGCTTGCTTCTTCAAAGTGACATAGGAAAGTGTAATGGTTGATTTTACGTGTCAATTTGGAGGGTGTTTTGGGATGAGATTGACATTTAAACTGGTGAACTTTGAGTAAAGCACATTGCCTTCCTTAATGTGGGTGTGCCTCATCCCATCAGATGAGAACAAAAACCCCACCTTCCCAAATAAGAAGGGATTCTCCAGCAGATGACTTTCAGACCTCAACCACACTGCCAGCTCTCCTGTGTCTCCAGCCTCCTAGTCCACACTGCAGATTTTGACTCACCAACCTCCATAACCACATGAGTCAATTTCTTACAATAAATTTATTTCTGTATGTATACAAATCCTACTGGTTCTGTTTCTCTGGAAGACCCTGACTAAACAGAGGGACTCTAGAGCCAGACAGCAACCAAGACGGAGTCATCTTACATACAGAAGTGTATAAGAGAGTGACATCAGATCTCCTTGGCCATATTCTATTAACTAGATGCAGGTCCCAGACCTCACCCACATTCTTTGGTTAAAGATTATATAAGGGTGTGAACATCAGGGTACTGGGAATCTTGAGAGTCACCTTCAAGTCTGTCTGCTACATCCTCTAGCCCCTTAAGTGAGAAACTGTGTAGAGTGATGGACAAGACCTGGGCCTTCAACACAACTATGAATTTATATTCTGGGCCTTCAGCTTATATCGATATCACCACAGGCATTTTTCAGTGTGGCAAGGGGATCTCCAAAGGAGAGGAGCCAAATCTGGACCCCCGATGGGGGTGATCTGGTGATTATCTGTGTGAATGCAGGAATTTATAGATGAAGATAAGGGTGATACAGCTGCAAGATGGAGTGAATCATTCCCCTGGGAAGCTGTAGAGATCAGAGCGACAAGGCAGGAAGAGGGACCCACACTTTCTACTGAAAATGAAAGTGTCATTGATACCCTCAGGCCTCAGAATACAGAGATGGATGCTAAGAAGCGAAAGGAGTTTGAATTGCAGGAAAGGGAAGAGGGTGAATTATAACACGTTCTCAGCTTTTAAGGATCATGGAAATTGGTTCCTTTGCTTCTTACCCAGCCTAGGGTAAAAAAAGGAATCTATACTTGCACTGTAGTTCCAGAGCAGACTCAGGCTAGAATGTGAAGTTGCCCATCTCAGGACACCTCAGCTGGGAGGTGGAGGTTGTAGTCGCCCAAGGTGTTCTTCTTGTCCTCTGCACAGACAAGGCTGACCAAGGCCGGAGAACTGGAGTTATCACTCAAATCAGTCTCCCTGAAGAAGGCTTGGAAGTTAATGTTTTTATGGGCAATTTGGTGGGCAGGGGGCTAGGAAATGGATGCTATGCTGCTGACTGGTTGGGGATGTGGAAAATGATCCTTGTGCACAAAGTGGGCCTCTGGGTGGGGCCATATGACAGGTGAGTCATGAGTTATGGGTCAGAGTGAAGTCAGCCTGAAAAACATCCCAAAGGAAAAAACAACTGGCTGGTCACGGTGGCTCATGCCTTAATCCCAGCACTTTGGGAGGCTGAGGTGGGTGGATTACGAGGTCAAGAGATCAAGGCCATCCTTGCCAACATGGTGAAACCCTGTCTCTACTAAAAATACAAAAATTGGCTGGGCGTGGTGGCATGCGCCTGTTGTCCCAACTACTTAGGAGGCTGAGGTGGGAGGATTGCGTGAGCCTGGGAAGCGGCGCTTTCAGGGAGCCGAGGTCATGCTACTGCACTCCAGCCTGGCAATAGAGTGAGACTCCATCTCAAACAAACAAACAAAAAAATCTTAGGTTTGACAATAGAGATATTTTCTATAGAAGTAATTGGGGAAGTCACAGATCTTGTGACGTCTGGCTACGTGACTCCTGAGTAGTAAGAGGTTATAGAAACCAGACCTTCATTTTAACAGATTTCAGCCCCCTCCCATAATCCTAACCTTGTTGCCTTTCATTAGTTTTATGACGGCAGTGTCGCCTGTTTTACCTGGGTCATCCTTGCTTTAAGGTGTGAGAGTAAATCTTCAGACCCCCAAATCACTAAGCTAAAGGGAAAGGTCAAGCTGGGAACTGCAAGGGCAAACCTGCTCCCCATTCTATCCAGAGTCATCCCTCTGCTCACTGAGATAAATGCATATCTGATTGCCATCTTTGGAAAGGCTAATCAGAAAGTCAAAGCAACCATTTGTCTCTCATCTACCTATGACCTGGAAGCTCCCTCCTCACTTCCAGTTGTCCCGCCTTTCTGGACTGAATCAATGTTCATCTTACATACATTGATTGATGCCTCATGCCTCCCTAAAATGTATAAAACCAAGCTATGCCCCGACCACCTTCGGGCACACGTCGTCAGGACCTCCTGAGGCTGTGTCACGGGCATGTGTCCTTAACTTCGGCAAAATAAACTTCCTAAATTGACTGAAACCTGTCTCTGATATTTGGGGTTCACAAAGGTTAAACTATAAATTCCTCCCAAAGTTAGTCTGGCCCATGCCCAGGAATGACCAAAAGCAGCTTGGAGGTCAGAAGCCAGAAGGAGTCAACTATGTCCGATTTCTCTTACTGTCGTAATTTTGCAAAGGCAGTTTCAAGGTCAAGACAGCAGGAACAGAAGGTGTTAACAACGATGTAAGCAGCACCAAATGTAGCAGTAAAGAGGGCGGCGGTGGCCACATTCCCACCTCCTGGAAGAGAGAGGCGTAGAAGGAGATTCCAGTCATTCATCTGACACTTTCCAGTAGGGGCGCCCTAACAAACTTGGTTTTGTTGCCAACAGTGGAACTGTCCACAGTCTCTGTATTATACTTTTCCAGGCTGATGGAAAATATGAAATCTTAACTCACAGGATTGTTATGAGAAAACAAGATATGATGTAAAAATTTCCAGTGTATATTTAGAACTCATTAAATACCATTTTTATTTCTAACTGGTGAAAAGAAACTTCCAGACTGGTATCTACTTGATAACCCCAAAATATTTTTGAAGTTGAGATCATTGAATTGACTAAAATCTTTTCACTTAAAATAAGATTCAGGCAAATTCAGACAGCCAAAGCAATCTGCACAGTTTTTCTTTTTTAACTCTAAGTTCTCTGCTTCCTTCATGATTTGCATGTGACTGGAAATTGATTGAGAGATATGACAAAGCACATATAAATGAAAATTTTGGGGGGTCTTTTTTCTATTGAGTGGGTAAGAGAGAGATGTGTTGGTGGGTTGGTCCATTAGAATTAAATTTGGATCTTGGGAGACTAAAAAGATTTGCTGTAGACATTGATCTAGAGCTACCCATTAGCAAGTATAATTCAAAGACTGAATTGAATATTATTAAAAGAGATAAGGCAGAATAGTACTCAAGGCATACTAACAAAAATGAGGTATGGATTGTGACCAATGGCCAAAAAGAGTTGACAGCTAAATGGAACGTAATCCAATGGAAAAACAGTAAAACCATCCCGGTAAAACAGGCTTCATGGGTGTACACCCTTTGTGGGGCAAGACTCTGTGTTGTACAGGGCTTCACACACACACACACACACACACACACACACACACATACATACATACACGCCTCATACTTGGTTTAATTTTCTGCTGTCATCTTGGAATTTTTAATATTTTTAAAATAAGGGACTTCTCATTTTCATTTTGCACTGGGTCCCACAAATTTTGTAGCCAGTTCTGCTTTGGGGCCCAGATGTTTTATAAAGGTGAGGGATTAGAAAAGGAGTCTTCTAGTGGGATGGCTTCAGGGGCTCTAGGGTAAAGGACAGAGCCCTGTGGGGCACTGGTTACAGGTAAATGTGCCAGTTAACCTTGAATAACCTGCTACTAAGTCTTCAGGGTCCATGTTTACCAACTGGAAAATTTTCGGTCTAATAATTACACCCGTACTTTTTTTTTTTTTTTTTTGACTGCTGCTACCGTTAAGTTGAATAGTTCCTTGAAAAGTTTTTACCATTATTCTTTTTCCAGCCTCCCAGAAATCGTTTGTGATTCTGTTTGTTATTAGTCTTCTTATCAGGTTGCCAGATTGATTAAGTTAAAGGGAAGAGCGGCGGGCATTTTAAAGGGGAAATCTGTTTAAATACACACACACAAACACACACACAGTTTGTGTTAATATCCTAGAAACAGATTCTATTGCTTTTGGTGTGATATACACAGTGAAGGCTCATTAATATGTGACACATCACTCTGTGTATATATGTGTCCAATGTCTTGTAAAACTAAAACTTGCTTTTTTTTTTTTTTTTTTTGTGAGACAGAGTCTCACCCTGTCACCCAGGCTAGAGTGCTATGGCTTGATCTCGGCTCACTGCAACCTCTGTCTCCCAGGTTCAAGCGATTCTCCTGCCTCAGACTCCCGCATAGCTGGGATTACAGGCCTGTGCCACCATGCCCGGCTAATTTTTTGTATCGTTAGTAGAGACAGGGTTTCACCATGTTGGCCAGGCTGGTCTCAAACTCCTGACCTCATGATCTACCTGCTTCAGCCTCCCAAAGTGCTGGAATTACAGGCATGAGCCACCACGCCCGGCCTAAAACTTGCTTATTAGGTAAATTTTTAAACATGGTTTCCAAAGGTGTTGACATTAGCTGCCAAAGACAGTGAAAAACAATATCCAGTATCAAGAATAAAAACAAATGAAATACACAGGCATACCTATATATTCCTTTACTATATAGACAGTTTCAGATGGCAATTCAGTCGTACAGGTTGAGTATCCCTTTTCCAGAATGCATAGGACAAGAAGTGTTTTAGATTTTGGATGTTTTCAGATTTTTGAATATTTGTGTATACATAATGAGATATCTTGGGGATGAGACTCAAGTCTAAACACAAAATTCATTTATGTTTCATAGATGAAACACAGCTGAAGGCAATTTTATACCATATTTTAAATAATTTTTTGTGTGAAACAAAGTTCGTGTAATTGAACATCAGAAAGTAAATGTGTCACTATCTTATATCAATGCCCAAAAGGTTTGGATTTTGGAGCATTTCAAATTTTTGGATAAAGGATACTGTACACAGTGTATTTTGAAAAGTTGTGAATAATGGTGGCCGGGTGTGGTGGCCCATGCCTGTAATCCCAGCACTTTGGGAGGCTGAGGCGGGGGGATCACTTGAGGTCAGGATTTCAAAACCAGGCTGGCCAACATGGTGAAACCCAGTCCCCACTAAAAATCTCAGCTACTCAGGAGGCTGAGGCAGGAGAATCGCTTAAACCAGGGAGGCGGAAGTTGCAGTGAGCTGAGATTGCGCCACTGCACTCCAGCCTGGGCAACAGAGTGAGACTCCGTCTCAGAAAAAAAAAAAAAAATTGAAATAATGTTTACATTACTGTTTTGTCAAAGGTCTTTTTCTCGTCACGATCTCTCTTTCTCTGACACACACACACACACACACACACATACACGTTCTCATAGCCTCACATGCATACATTTATAGTTCACCTTCTCTTCTCTCTACCACGTTCTCTTTAACAGGCTAAGCCAGCAATGGAAAAATAATAGGAATGAGTGGCCCTTCAGCAAGAACCCGTGAAGACCAGCCTATGTTTTCCATTTTGGGCCAGGAAGTAGCAGGAGACTTACATCCTGTGCTGTTAATATCAGATCCTCTCGGTGATGCTTGCTCACCATCCTGGAGCAGTAGAAGTTGGTAGTTTGCAATGCACCACGCCATTGTATACACCCTTTCCTTCCAATCATCCCACCCAGTGAGGTGACCTGAATTGGCCTCCTGGGACCAAGCAAGGCTGGATTATCTATGTGGTCAGATTTCATGCCTTGATAACTACAAACTTACTAGGACTCCTTACCTCACCTAATTATTTTTTTAAAAATCAACAAATAAATATTTTGCCTATTATGCTATTTAGCAGAAGAGAGACAAAAGATTCATTCGGATTAGATTTTTTAAAAGCCTATCACAACCACCAACACAAAACAAAAGCAACATGCCCCAACCAGATTCACAATGAAACACACAGTAGTTATTTTAGTCAGTAAGATTCAAAAGTGGTTCCTGAATTCTTTAGAAAATCTATGGATGATCTCCATGGCTCCCCACACTTAGGGGAATGAGCTCTCTGTAGCCAGTAAGGAGGTTGGGAGCAACCCTCATAGTGCAGGTGTTTCTGAGTCATCATAGCAACAGACAACCTACAAAGCTAAAGATGTCTAAGATAAGATTGTTAATATATTTCTTGCCCTAAAGAGTCTGTTGAGGTGAAATCAGTGCTCAGTCATCACAAAGAGCATAGATGTATCTCTCCAAATGACCGTGAAGTAACATTTCATGAGGTAGCCAATGTTAAATCATCAAAACCAGCAGCGTCTTCATTCTTCCCTCTCCGTTTATGTACTCTTTAACCGGCCCTCTTCTCATCTCCAACCAGTTTGGTTTTAAACTCAGAGACTGAATGATCAGCTGACTAGACCCATAACAGGAAGTTCATCATTATAATAATGTAATAACAAATTATCAAGAATCACAAAAGACATCAGATTAATAAAATGGAAATGGCATTCATTTTGGCACTCAGGATAATTTTGGAAACATTCTGGTGAATTACAAACTTTATTTTATTCTTAGAACACAACCAGATTGAAGGTTTTAGTAATGTAGCAAGAAGCCATATGTCTTCATGGCTATCCAAATTTTGAATAAATCTTCCTGGCACCTATTATGATATTAAGATATCCAAAGTTGTTGATATTTAAATTTTAGATATTTCCAATATTTGGTCATATTAAACATTAAACATTTTAAAATTTTTTCCTTATTATATCGGAACTACCATTCTAAAAACCTGACCGTGAATAGATGGTAGGTAAGAAGGATAAAATACACACACACACACTCAGGCACACATGTATATATATTTTTAATTTTTTGAGACAGAGTCTCTCTCTGTCACCCAGGCTGGAGTGCAGTGGTGCAATCTCTGCTCACTGCAACCTCCGGCTCCCAGATTCAAGAGATTCTCCTGCCTCGGCCTTCCGAGTAGCTGGGACTATAGGCGCCCGCCACCACACCCGTCTAATTTTTTGTATTTTTAGTAGAAATGGGGTTTCACCATGTTAGCCAGGATGGCCTCGATCTCCTGACCTTTTGATCCTCCTGCCTCGGCCTCCCAAAGTGCTGAGATTACAGACGAGAGCCACCACACCTGGCTATTTTAAATTTTTTATCGATACATAATAGTTGTACATATTCTGGAAGTAGATGTGATATTTTGATACATGTATACAATGTGTAATGATCAAATCAGGGTATTTGGGATATTCACCACAAACATTTTTCTTTGTGTTGGGAACATTGCAGTTCTCTTGCAATTATTTTGAAATATACAATAAATTATTGTTAACTATGATTTCCCTACTGTACTATTGAATACTAGAACATATTCCTTCTAACTACAGTTTTGGTTAAAGGGTACAAAAACACACATGTATATTATAGTATGTATATGTTATATATGCAATATATATAAAAAATGTATTTTTTGTGACCCATGATCTGACACGTGATCTCTGTCTGCAGAACAGAATACTAGAAATTGGAACCAACCTAGAAAACTATAGATATACATTTTATATATATGTGTAATGTATTTTATATATAAATAAGTTATATAAATATATAATTATATATTGCATATATATTTTATAATATATAATAATTATATATTATATAATAAATAATAATTATATATTATATAATATATAATTATATATGCATTATATATGCAATATATAATTATATAATGTATAGTACATATATGCATATATTATGCAAACTATAGATATTACATTATATATTATATATGTTGCATTTTACATATAAAATGTATGTTTTATATATTTATATATAATGCAACATCTATAGTTTTCTAAGTTGATTCCGTTTTTTAGTATTCTGTTCTACAGACAAAGATCATGTGTCAGATCATGGGTCACAAAAATTTATTCAGAAAACATATTTTTTCAAGCCTTCTAGGTCAAGCTCAGCCTTTAGTGTGTGAAAGTCTGGAATCAGGCCCTGGTCTAACTTCTCTAATGGACTTGCTGTATAGTTCCTAGCAGTTACTCAAGTTCAGGGCTTCAGTTTTATTTTAACATTTCAAAGATAAGGACGGGCTAGGTGCGGTGGCTCACACCTGTAATCCCAAGACTTTGGGAAGCCAAAACAGGAATATTGCTTGAGGCTGGGAGTTCAAGACCAGCCTGAGCAACATAGCTAGACCCTATTTCTATTTAAAAATAAAAACGATTAAAAATTTCCCAGGTGTGGTGCATGCTCCTCTAGTCCTAACTACGTAGGAGGCTGAGGCAAGAACATCACTTGAGCCCAGAAGTTCAAGGTTACAGTGAGCCATGATCAAGCCACTACATTTCAGCCTAGGTAACAGAACAAGACCCTGTCTCTCTCTAACACAAAACAAAACAAAAAAAATAAAGAGGTACACTTAGCTTATGCACTTCACAGGATTATTCGGAGAAACAATGGAAAAACTCTAAGTGAAAGCACTTTGGAATCTGTGAATCATTTGTTTGTTTCTTTGTCCACATTTGTATCTATCATTTAGAGGGGGAGAGTGGTTGAATTCAAATAATTGTTCAGTGGAGTATTTGTTTTTCATGTGTGTTTCATAATGTTAATGTGATGCAGAGCAAAAAGTAAAGAAGGGTCATTCTAATCACAGGTTCAAAATAATTTCTGAAAAGACAAAGGTTGTATTTGAAACATTTAATAATGCATTGCAGATGCCTAGTAAATGTTAGCCAATGTTAAAATTTTTATAGAATAATCGCATATCTAAAATTTAGGTTAATAAAGACAGTTTTAAAAAATGTGTTTCACTGTGACAGATCGAACACAAGGGGGCGTCTTCTACATTTGTTTTAAAAGATTTCCTGATGCAGTCCACATACAAGGTGGTTTTCGTTCAAATTGCTCTATATATGCATGTGACAGAGCATACTTACTAAAATTTATTAGTTCCAAATATTACATTCTCTACACATGACAATTTTCACATTCGATGCATAAAATACTCTCCAGAGTGAGTTTATAACTCCGTTTTGGTTTAAAAATAATTCAATCATATTTTGTGACTTAGAAAATTCTAACAAAAAGAATAACATTTACTAGACAGTAAGTAAATACTCTGAATTTTAAGGCTTTAAAAAAAGAAATCTACCCAAAACTTTAAAATGTCTCTCTCTCATCTATCCCTTTTCCCTGTTTTGCCCAGCTATTGTGCAAACCCTAGTTGTCTTGACAGGTCCAGAGGACACACAGTTTGACTTAAGAAATGGCCAAGGTCTTAGAAGAGGAAATATACAATTGCAGTCCTCTTAGGTATGGGGTATGTAAGGAGCAAGTTTTTAGAAAACACACACAGGTTGAATTGTATTAAAAAAAAACCACAGGCTTATCTTCTGCCTTTCATCTGGAACTTTGGGATGGATAGGAGTAGATATTTAAGCAGAGAAAGACTGTGTGTGTCTGTGTGTGTGTGTGTACGTGTGTGTGTGCACCCGCATGCGAGAGTAGTGTCAGTGGTGGTAAGTGCTATGAAATGAAGAAGGTCAATGAGACAGGGCTTGTGAATTAAGGCCTTTGTTAAGGAAGTTAAGAAAGGCCTTTCTGGCCTGGCGCGGTGGCTCACACCTGTAATCCCAGCACTTTGGGAGGCGGAGGCAGGCGGATCACGAGGTCAAGAGATCGAGACCATCCTGGCTAAGACGGTGAAGCCCCGTCTCTACTAAAAATACAAAAAATTAGCCGGGCGTGGTGGCGGGCGCCTGTAGTCCCAGGTACTCGGAAGGCTGAGGCAGGAGAATGGCATGAGCCCGGGAGGCGGAGCTTGCAGTGAGCCGAGATTGCGCCACTGCACTCCAGCCTGGGGGACAGAGCGAGACTCCGTCTCACAATAATAAAAGGAAAAAAAAAAAAAAAAAGTCCTTTCTGATAAAGTGATATTGCAAAAAACTCTTTAACCCCAGATAGCAGCAATATGAAACTGGAGCATGTTTGATATCTTTAAAGAAGCCGAAGGTGACAACGTAGGTAGAGCAGAGTGAGTGAGGAGGACCATAGTAGCATATCAAATCAGAGAATGATCGGGAGCTGATTAGGTAGGGGCTTGTGGTTTTTTGCTTGGCCTTCACTGTACATAAAAGAAAAAGGAAAAACAGAACCTAATGAATGGTTTTGAGGAGATTATTGACTTTATCTGAGATTTACTTTTGAAAGTACTGTTGGTCCTTTGCATCTACCGGGTTTGCATCCGTGGATTTAGCTAACTGCAGATAAAAAAATTTGAAAAAAATCCAATAAAAATAACACACTAATACAAAATTATAGAAATAAAAACCAATAAAATTTAACAACTATTTACATAGCATTTACATTGTATTAGATATTATAAGTAATCTAAAGATGATTTAAAGTATGAGGGGAAGTCTCATAACAAATACTACGATTTTATATAAGGGACTTCAGCACCTTTGGATTTTGGTATGGGAGGGAGTTCTGAATGCTGAGGGAAGACAGTATTATTTCAGATCAAGTGCAGTGAATTGATTCCACGAAGGTGAAACCCATTAAAACACTATTCCAAAGTTGCAGGTAAGGAATGATGGTAACTTAGACCAGATTAGTAGCAGTGGAGGAGATGAGAAGGAGTTTGAATTCTGGATAGAGTCAAAAGGGTTTGTTGATAGATTAGATGTAGAAAGTGAGAAAAGTAGAGGACTCCAATGTATTTGTCCCAAGCAACTGGAAAATGTAACTGCCATTCACACAAATGTGGAAGACTGTGGGAGAAACAGATTTGAAAGGGACGATAAGGACTTTGGTTTTCATGAAATGGCTGGTAGGCATTGAAGCAGAGATATTAAATAGACAAACATATGCGTTGGGAGTTTGAGGATAAGGCCAAGCCTAGAGATTTAAGAAAGGACTCAATTATATAAAGAATGAATTTACAGTCATTAGGCTGGATAAAGTCCTCCAGGATATCAAGACAGGAACAACAACAAAAAGGTCTTAGTGCTTGAAAAATTAAGAGTCCTGCAAAGAACACTAAAAATAATTGATCATTCAGATAAGAGAAGAATATTTAAAAAAGTATCCCAGAGGCAAAGTGATAAACGTAGTTCAAGGAGAACATAAAAATAAGTGAAAGAAAATGTGTCGGATTAGTCAAGTAGGATGAAGACTTAAAACTTGGGGATCAGTGATGAACTTTTCCCGAACAGTTCTGGAGTTGTAATGTGAGAAAAGTCAATTATAGTGGGTTCACAGAAGTGCAAGAGTTCTTTTAACAGAAACATAGTAGACCAAACATCCTGAAAAACTCTTCAAATGAGCTAAAACATTGATAAAATATGAGATATGACCAACATTTTTAAAATTTTATGGTGGACTGACAAGAAAGTAAGAGTTTTCTTGAGAGCCAACAATTTTTTAAAAAATGGAATCAGAGGTAAGTGCTGAAGACAACAGTTGTCTTGGAAGCATTTACTTGGTGTTTTTTTTTTTTTTTTTTTTGAGATTGATTCTTGCTCTGTCGCCCAGGCTGGAGTGCAGTGGCGTAATCTCGGCTCACTGCAACCTCCACCTCCCGGGTTCAAGTGATTCTTCTGCCTCTGCATGTAACTAATAATATAACACTGCAAAAATAATTTGACAAATCTACTCTTATTTTGAGAGATTTTTTTTTAACAAAAAAGTCAATAGGGATGTGGAAGATTTGAACAGTTAAGAACCTCGAGATAGTCAACATATACATTGAACACTGCACCGAATAGTTAAATCATATATATTTATTTTCCAAAATATATTTGTAAAAATTGACCTTATATGAGAACATGAAGACATTTTCAACAAATTTTAAGGATTTGATTTTTTACACACCCACATTCTTTAACTATAATGCTGTTAAGTTAGATACTGATAAGAAAAATATTAATAATTAGCCTGTATGGTTAAAGTTTAAAAACCAACTCTTGTGTCAAGAAAGAAATTATAGGATAAATAGAAAATGCTTAAAACTCCATAATAATAAAAATGTTACACATATGCTAAATAGTGAAACAAATGGAATACAGTGAGAACTGTTCATACAAGGTCATGTGTAGCCTTAAATGCTTAGAAAAATAAATGAGTAAACCAAACATTCAGTTACAAAATTACTCAGAGTTTCTCAACAGGTGTGTTATTGGTCTTTGGGGAAAAACAATTCTTTGTTGAGCAGGAATGTCCCACGCATTACAGGATAAATACCACCCTAGGCTTCACCCGCCTAATGCCTATTGCACTCCAGGGTTATTGTGAAAAGAGAAAATACCTGCACACATTTTTAAATTCTACCAAGTAGGTGACGCTACCTCCAGTTGAGAACCACTGTATTAGACAAAGAACAAAAGACTAAACCCAGAGACAGACATATGAGATAAGAGCAAAAATAAAAAAGAGTGAAAATTAATGCATAAAAATGATAAATTACAGGGGTCCAAAAACCAAAAGTTGTTTCTGGAAAAGTACTGCTAATAAAATTAGTATGAAAAGTTTGATCAAAAGAGAAGATTTTTAAAAAAGAAATCAATATAAAAAGCAAAGCAGTCTATGTAACTGTAGACTTAGTAGAGACTCAAAAAATAATAAAATGATACTATGAATAGCTTTATGCCACTACATTTGAAAAGATAAAATACATATATAAATATACATATGTACATACATGTGTATCTCATATATAAAATATGTGTGTATGTGTCTTTATAGTCAGGAGGAAATAGAAGATACAAATGTTCCTAAACCAATTTGAAAAGTTGATGAATTTGTATTTTTAATCTTTCTTACAAATAAATAATTTGCCCAGACTATTTTTAGGCTAATTCTACAAAACATATATACATTTTTTGTTGTTGTTTTTGGAGATGGAATCTTGGTCTGTCGCCCAGGCTGGAGTGCAGTGGCGCAATCTTGGCTCACTGCAACCTCTGCCTCCTGGGTTTAAGTGATTCTCCTGCCTCAGCCTCTCGAGTAGCTGGGACTACAGGCACGTACCACCACGCCTGGCTAATTTTCTGTATTTTTAGTAGAGGCAGAGTTTCACCATGTTAGCCAGGAAGGTCTTGATCTCCTGACCTCATGATCTGCCCACCTTGGCCTCCCAAAGTGCTGGGCTTACAGGTGTGAGCCACCATGCCCAGTCACATATATACTTTTATAAGCAATTTCCAAGAGGTCTGAACAATAAGAACATCTCTCCAACTCATTTTATGGAGCTGGCATGATCTCAGTAACAAAACCAGAAAAGCATAAGTGTGAGAAATTAAATTATAGGCCAATTTACCCATGACTGTTACAGCAAAAATCCTAAATAGAATATTGGCAAACCAGGCTGACAAAGTAAATAAGCAAATATATCACAATGTTGAGTTTAACCTAGCCGTGCAAGATTGGTTTACGATTAGAGAATGAAAGCATATATATAAAACCACATTAACAGGTAGGGAAAGGTATGTTATTGTCTCCATAGACGTAGAAAATAGTATTTAATAAATTTAACATCCATTTATGATAAAATTACATAAGTACATCATAAGCTGGGAGTAGAAGAAAATCTCTTTCACCATTTAAAGATTATCTATAAAATGTTGCAAACATTAATCGTGAAACATTAAAAGTGTTCCCTTTAAACTTGGACCAACAGAAGGAAATTCACTACCATTTTATCTACCTAGTACTGTAATAAATGACTTAACCAGTGAATATACCTGGAAGACTTTTAAGAATTGGTAAGGAAAGCATAAAGTTGCCAGTGTCTGGACTTTTTATGGTTGTTGACAGCTATATGCACAAACAGATCACCAAAAAGAGAACTTAACGAATAAGCTGGAGATGACACCAATACAAAATTAATGTTGCTAACTAACAGGTAGGAAATAAAAATACAAAAAATAAAAGCTACTATTTCCCTTATATCTATATCTGTAAATATAATATCTATCTATATCTATCTGTCTATCATCTATCTCTATCTAAATTTAGGTCTGTTAGTGTTTGCTTTGTTTCCTTATTCAGCTCCTTAGAGACCAATGTTTTTACATTTTAATCTCCTTTGTCTGTGTTCATATTTGTCACTTTCTTTCAAATCCTTTTAACTATTTCTGCATTTACTTTTGACTTCTAATTTTTTTTTAACCTTATCTCTCTCCTAAGTCGTTAAGTTACTTTTTTGGTTTTTGTATCTCTTCAAACTTTGTCCTCAATTCTGAAATAACTTTTTATTTCTGGTATTTGCCTGAGCTTTGTCAGCTAATTTCTGAAGTTTTGTGACTAATTTATGTCGCCTGTTTTCTTACAGTTTCCTAGCCCGTTTTGAATAAGTAGGTTATGGTTTTGATCCATTTTTGGGTGCGTCTGTCAAGTATGCTTTTATTGTATGTAAAGATGTTACTGGCTTTCTTTTTCCTCAAAATATCTTCATATGGGATTTGATTTTGAGAGCTTTCTGTTTGTCATTGTGAAATTGATTTTTCTGAACTTTTAAAAGGAGGTCGTGTTTAAGATAATTTTTCTAATTTCACAAGGTCTCTCATTTGGTGTTTTCTTACAATGCTCAAAAATAAAACAGCAGCTTGTTTTTTTGTGAACTTTGTTTCTGTCCCCTTTTCAATTTTATCTGGACCTTTTAACGCCTTCCATGTTATCAGTATGCTGCTCAATTTTTTTTGTTGTTGTTTTTTGAGACGGAGTCTCGCTCTTTTGCCCAGGCCGGAGTGCAGCGGCACGATCTCGGCTCACTGCAAGCTCCGCCTCCCGGGTTCATGCCATTCTCCTGCCTCAGCCTCCTGAGTAGCTGGAACTACAGGCGCCCGCCACGGCTCCCGGCTAATTTTTTTGTATTTTTAGTAGAGACAGGGTTTCACTGTGTTAGCCAAGATTGTCTCGATCTCCTGACCTAGGGATCCGCCCGCCTCCGCCTCCCAAGGTGCTGGGATTACAGGCGTGAGCCACCGCGCCCGTCCGCTGCTCAATTTTTATTCCACTTCCACCAGTTTCTCTTCAAAGAGGGGTCTGTCTGGAAGGGAGCCCTGGGTTGGTGCATTTCTGCAATTCTTACAGGCCAGATGGCTTCAGCTCCTTCATCTTTTTATGGTGTGTCCCTTGCACTCATGGCTATTATACTTGACAAAAACCCTTCCCAGTTTCAGCCACTGTTAGAAAACTGGCCCTCCCTCCCTGCCTATAAATACCTGCAGGCTGTTTTCAAATGTTTCTCTTCCCAGGTAAGGAAGATACTGTTTTCCCCCACCCTCTACTTCTTCCTACACAAATGCTGAAGCCATGAAGTCTTGTTCCCATTAAAGGTTTGTGTTTACTTGCTTGTGTTTTAGGGTTGTCTTGAAATTTTTATTGAAAAGTTTGTGCCTAGGATTTTAAATTTGGAATCTAGTTGTTTTATCTGATTTTAGATGGAAATGCATGGAGATCCAGGAACTATGGATCAATAGTTCCTCTATCAATGCTATCATCTGCCCACAATCATGTCTTTAAGTTTTTCAAGAGAAAAGAAGACTTCATTAATACTTTTTTTTCATGAATGTAATAGTGGAAAATGGTTCAACTTCAAATTGTGAGCATTTTAATATTGCTGAACTTTTACTATGTGGACCATTTGACCTATTCTTCGTAAGCAAGAATGGACAGAAGAGCTAGGCTAATTTAAGATGAGAAACAAAGTAGAGATCATATATCCTTGGCTTGGATTGTTTTCCAAACCCATTTCAGAAGCATTTGAGAAAAACAGCTGAACTGTCATGCCATGTCCTCCCTATCTTGTTAGTTTGCAATAAAGATGGTAGAGTGGCCTTGTGCTTCCCTAGGAAGAAAGCCAGCCCTTGTTGACCGAAGGCTTATAATAGCTCAACCCAACTCTCCAAGCCTTCTAATATGAAGTTTACTGTTACACAGAGCAGTATCAGCTTAACTATTCCTAGTAATGTTTTTGCCTTAAACTGGGACTCTGCAACATACATGGAACTCATTACAGAACTTTCATATTTGGAGGACCATCTTTTGCACAAAGTTGCATAAAACTCTGACCAAAGCTTTCAAAATTCCATTTATATGTACTGTATTAGTCAGCATTCTAACACATTCTTGAGATTCTCTTCCTCTAGAACCACTCTCAGTACCAAATTCTGTATTAGTCAGAGTTCTCCAGGAAAGACAGAGCCAATAAAATATGTGTGTTTATGCTGTGTATGTGTGTGTGTGTGTGTATACACACACACACACACACACACACACACACACACACACACACACACACATATAGTAGTCCTTCCTTATCTGCAGGGGAAATGTTCCAAGACCCCCAGTAGATGCCTGAAAAAGCAAATAGTACCAAACCCTATATCTCATGTGGACGAATTTCTTTGTCTTTCTTTACAACTCCACAGATAGAAGGTTAATTCTTACTGAAGATCTCAGCAACCTCAGCATGTGATTTTTTTTCTTTACTTATAAAGTTGAGAACTTTTACATTTTCACTTAAATTAACACTTTTTATGGCTTCTCTTTGGCTTATTCGAATTGCCAACATCACAACTCTTGCACCTTGGGACCATTATGAAGTAAAATAACAGTTTCTTAAACACAAGCATTGGGATACCACGGCATTCGATCTGATAATGGAGATGGTTACTATGTGACTTATCAGTGGGTAGAATATACAGCGTGGATCTGCTGGACATAGAGATAATTCACACATTCCAAGTGGGACGGAGTGAGACAACACAAGATTTCATTATGGTACTTGGAATGAGGTGCAATTGAAAACTTATAGATTATTTGTGAAATTTTCTATGTAATATTTTCAGACTACAGTTGATTGCAGGTACCTGAAACCATGGAAAGTAAAACTGAAAATAAGTGGGGTCTACTGTAGATCTATATCTATCTATCTGTACACATATGCACACACCCTAGAATGCACACATGCCTCCTATGGATTCTATTTCTTTATAGAAGAAAATTAACTGTAAGGAACTGGCTCATGTGATTGTGGAGGTTGGCAAGTCCAAATCTGTGGTGTGGGCAAGCAGGCTGAGACCCAAGAGAGCCAGTGGTGCATTTCCAATTGAAAGATTGTTCGACGGAGACCCAGGTGAGCCAATAGTGCACTCTAGTCCAAAAAGTCAGCAGGCAAAGACCCGGGTGAGACCATGATGCAGATGAAATCTGAATGCAGTCTACTGGAGAATTTCCCTCTTGCTCATGGAAGCCAATCTTTTTGTTCAACTGATTGAACAAGACTCACGAGCATTATGGAGAGGAATCTACTTCCTCAAAATTCACCATTCACCAATTTTAATGTTAGTCTCATCCAAACCACCCTCCAAGTTGACACATAAAATTAACCATACATTTGTCATGGGTTGGTTTAAACTTTTAGACTAGATATCCTTCTTAGTACCTAACTTGAGACTTAATTAATGAAACAAAAAGTTCATAATTCTCAGGGAAACAGTGATTTGTCTTCCATTTATAATTGAGTCACTTCTGTGGGGATTCAGGAAAGAAGCCAAGAGTGGTTCTCAAATTGCTACCATTCCTGTATTTTCTCTTTAACCCGTTATAATTATGTATTTATTTGGGGCTAACACACAGACATGTATGTGGTACAACATATTGTGGTTACAGGTTCACTTGATGGTAGTTACAGATTTTTGTTTTCTGGAGAATGAACTCAAATTAATATGCAATGGTGTTATTATATCTTAAATACATTCCAGATCTCATTTTCCATGTTTTATAAAAGAGCTCCACTTCTTTCCCTAAATTTGCATAATTTTCTTACTTTGTATGTGCACATTATTTCTGTAAAAAATTAAATCTCTTCTTTTTAAGATTCTCCAAAACAACATAAATTATGTTTTTTTTTTTCCTGTAATCCTTATGTATTATTGGCCTGTAATGGAAAGAAGTATCAGTCTGAGATCAAGAAGGAAGGACTGATTTAAATAACAAGCAGTGCTGTGTACCAATGTAAACATTTATTAAATTCTAATCATTCTTATCACAGTAATTTACATTCATTTCTTGCATATATGGGTGCTTAATCTGCATGAATTGATGGAACAGAGAACTTGTGGTAACAGCAGCTTGAAGTTCAGTTTTTTGTTGTTTGTTTTTTAATTGAGACAGGGTCTCTCTGTTGCCCAGCTGGAGTACAGTGGTGCAGTCATGGCTCATTGCAGCCTTGACCTCCTGGACTCAAGCAGTCCTCTCACCTCAGCCTCCTGAGTAGCTGGACTACAGTCACACATCATCACACTCAGCTAATTTTTGTATTTTTTGTAGAGATGGGGTTTCACCATGTTGCCCAGGCTGGTCTTGAACTCCTGGGCTCAAGAAATCCACCCTCCTTGGCCTACAAAAGTCCTGGAATTACAGGTGTGAGCCACTGCACCTGGCCTCAGTTTGAAGTCTTTCTTCGTTTTACCCAATACTACCCATCATCACCAATGTAATGGTACCTAAATGATTGTGACTTGACAAAAAGAGGACAGACTACACATGTCTCTACTTTTGCTGTGATGGTTCCTCAGCTGCCTCTGCAAAGAGAGTCTTTATGGTTACTTGATTTTGAAGGAAGAAATTCTAATCAATGCCACTGATAATAGCATGTAGTACTAACTAGCTGAGCTAACCAGCCACATATTTGATGCCAAAGTAAGTATCCAGTTTGATTGCTAGGTGTGCATATGGGAGTTGTCTAATAAATAAAATAATTTATTAGAAAACAAGAAAGTAGACATCCAAAAAGCCATATTTCATGTGATATAGATCCAGGAAAAAAATCATTTACTAAAATATAGAAAACTGCTTATATTTGGAGGCCACCATAATTTAAATTCCTGCTCTATTAATTTGAAATATTCTCCCTAACAAACTGATTTGTTTTTCAAAATGTTTTCCAATTCCTCTCTTATGTATCTGTTGGGAGAAATACATATATGTTTAATGTGCTTGGTCAAAATCAACACTGAGATTAATGAAGTCATGTGTAATGAATCTACATGAAATAATTCAATTAAGAGAAAGTGCATTTGGATGAATCCAGGAAGTTTACTATTTATTTTCCTTAATTAATCTAATGTCAAGAGGGCTTCTTACAAAATTTATGAGACTATGTGTACTTAATTGCTTTTCCCAGATTTTAATAGCATACGGCAAATTCCATAAAAAATTGAAATTGTTTTCCTCATTTTGATTTGCAACACTGGTATTTATCAGGCTCTGTTTTATAGTTCTATTGTACATTTTATTTCATGAGTGCTCATTATTGGTAGTTATTAGCAATTTATTTCAATTTTAAAGTAATTTTAAATGATATATAGTAACACATTCTTGCTTCAATTCAAAATAATGAATGAGAGGGTACTACTATTCTTTTTAGTTAGTCTAAATATATATAGATTGACTTTATAAGGACACAAACATTCCATCTTCACAGTGATGTTAGAAATTACTGAAGGGTTAACAGTTGGTTGTCGCTATTGTTTGGGATTTCAAAATCTGAGAATGCCTCAACAAAACAGCACCAAAGATAATGTTTAAATATTAGTGTTTATTAAAGTCATCCAAGAAACACTGCCCAGCCTTTAGAGTTAACTGCTGTTAGATTCAGATTTCTTGATTAAAGCCGGAAGCAATTCAAAATTTTAAAGTTGGGCCAAAGGAAGGTTGTATTCATACCTTTGCCCTAACAGAAAGTGAATTCACATATGCCACACCAAATTATGGGCATATATTTATAATATTGAAAACTAATTCTATTTCTTTGTCTTTAAACATCTTGTTCAGTAAACTTACTGAATACTGTGCAAAGGATTTGCATTTTTGTAAAATCAAGAACTCTTCAAGTATTTCCTCTGCCAATCAAGTTTTCATCTCTGTTCTGAACACTCGGTTATCTTTTACTTCTTACATCAGTTAGCTATTGCTGAGTAACAAATTGCTCTAAAATGTACTGTCTTAAAACAACAATCATATCTTATTTCTCATGAGTTTACAGGCTGGCTGATCTCACAAGTTTACAGGGTGTGCTGATTTTTCTTTTTTTTTCCTTTTTTTTTTTTTTTAGATGGAGTCTCTCTCTGTCGCCCAGGCAGGAGTGCAATGGTGCAATCTCAGCTCACTGCAACTTCCATTTCCTGGGTTCAAGCGATTCTCCTGCCTCAGCCTCCTCAGTAGCTGGGATTACAGGTGCCCACCATAACACCCAGCTAATTTTTGTATTTTTAGTAGAGACGGGGTTACACCGGATTGACCAGGTTGGCCTCAAACTCCTGATCTCAGGCAATCCACCCATCTCAGCCTCCCAAAGTGCTGGGATTACAGGTGAGAGCCGCCACACTTGGCTGGGTCTGCTGATCTTGGCTGGGCTTGGCTGGCCAGCACTACACTCATTACCACTCAGTAACAAACAAATCCAGATTTGTTTTCATCTCTGGAAGTTCATCTGAGACCCATTCACGTGAGTATCTGGCAGTCAGGTGGCTGTTAGCTGATCCAGGATGGTCTCAGGCAAGAAAATTTTCTGTTTCATGTATCTCTCATTCCTCAATAGATCATCTGTGTCAGGAGTCCCCAAGACTCTTCCTCAGAGTCATTGATTCTAGAAGGAATCACAGGACTTCTCATATAGTCATACCCATGGCTATGATTTATTATAGGAAAAGGATACAAAACAAAATTGGCAAAATCAAAAGGCATGTGGGGCAAAGTCCTGAGAAAACCAGGGGTAAGCTCCCAAGAGATTTCTCTCAGTGGAGTTACACAGGATGTGTTTAATTCTCCTGGCAATGAATTGTAACTACACATTTGAAATGTTGTCTACCAGGGAAGTTCATTGGAGATTCTGTGTCCAGAGTTTGTATTAGGGGCTGGTTACATAAGCGCCCTCTGCCTGGCTCCTACCAATACTCCAGAATCTCAGAATGGAAGCAAGTATTCAGCATAAACCATGTGATTTGCACAGTTTAGGTCTAGTGAGACAATCTTACCAATTAGAGTGTTGGGAACATTCCCAAAATCCAAGTTTCCAGATGCCAGCTGAGGGCCCATCTTGCACGTAGGTGTTTCCAAGGATAGCAGTCTGAGGCTTGCTATGTTAATGCTTTTCTGGATATTATCCCAGGCTTGTATTCTGGTTAAGGCAAAGTTCCAACAGGCAAGTGGAAGCTCAAAAAGTCTCTTGAAGCCTAGGCTAGGAATTGGCATACATTGATTTCTGACATAACCTATTGACCAAAATGACTTTCAAGGTTCAAGAGGAGAGGAAACAGACTCAGTCTCTTTATTGGAGTGGTTTGCAAGACCACCTCATGAAGGGTATGGATACTCATCATTAGGGACCATATTTGCAGTTAATCTATCATGCTTCCCAAACTTTAATCCTTTGCCTTACAGAATTTTGAGAAACTTATGACTTGCCCTGTTCTACCCATGCAGTTCCATTTCATAATGAGCTTTGATCACAATTTCTTTCCGACTACCTCTGGATAAGATCCTTAGCATTTTCCAAAAGCTAATTCTCAACCTCAGTTCACCATGGTGTCTGTTGCAAATCTGAATGCCTTGGGTCAACTGTTTGGATTCTGTAATTTCCTTCTTCACTTGTAATGTGTGGGTTTGCAATAAAACAGCCGCAAACTCTCAGGGATTTGGGAAATCACTCTTTAGGCAATCCAGAATGAATCTCCATCAACTTCGTCTCCAGAGACTCAAATGTCTACATCCTACTGAAGAACTGCAGTCACTGTCACACCCAAGAGAGTTGAAACTCAACTGGACTGAGTTCTCTAAATAGCAGCCAAATCCAGGACCAATCCCATCTCTAGGAGTCTAAGAATGTAACTTTCCAAGAGCTTATCCAGAGCTTCTTGGGCGGCTGGTAGAGGATACTTTAGGAAAAATTCCAGGACAGTCTAATACAGATCCCAAATTCTGGTTTGGGGAGAGACTAATTGCATGGAAATTAGAAATAATTGAGGCCGAACATTCATTTCCCTTGACATTTTTAGTCTAGTTATGTTCAAACCAGAGCATGTCACTAGTAGGAGAACTTGATGGCTTTTATTGGTAAAATGGCACATATGTAGCAGTTTCTTTTTAGTGGAGTACAGTCTTAATACCCAAAATAGCAGATATTAGCATGGAGTTTAGAGGAACATTCCTCTTAGGACTCTTTCCCGGACAATATAATTCCTCCCCACGACATTTCCTTGGCAGGACAATCTGACTAACTTTGTCTCAGCCCAGACATGACAACACTAACTGCTCTCTCTCCTGAGCTAATGATCTTCTCTCTCTCATTACCTTCTTCCCACATTCATTTGGCCTTACTTTTAAAGCTAATTCAACAATGTCATCCCTGATATAATGACTCTTGAATAAAGCACCGTTCCTTTCAATGAAGAACTGTGTATAATATTTTAAAGGTTGAAATTCTGAAGTGAATTTTTTATAAAAAAAACTTTTTGGTTCTCAACAAACACTGTAAGTGTATAACTTAATATGCAAAGTAAAGACACACAATTGAAAAGATGTTTATATTTTATAAAAACTAATCTATTCTCAGTTAAGACCTCAATAAGTTTAAAGGGCAAAATAGTTTTTTTTTTTCTCATCTAAATGACATACTTTGCTAAAATTGCCCAGAAGACAGTATTTGTCTGATTGTGCTTCAAGTAAATTATTTAAAAATAAATAAATATCTAGCTTACATTTGAGTACTTATTATGGGGGAAAGGCATTACATAGAGGACTTTATATATCTTATCATATATATCAGCCATATATTAAGTAACCTGTTCAGGGGTACTATTTTGCAGATGAAAGCCTCAGACTTACAGAGGTTTAGTAGCTTAATCAAGAACATACTGAAGTTGAGGAGAGCCAGGTTAGCACTGGAATTCAGGTCTGTCTGACTCAAGAGACCAAGCCTGACTTAAAATAGTCAATATACTTGGATGTATTCCAAATACTAACACACGCGTTCATGTGCACACACACAGATTTAGACAGTATTTGAACACTTTAAAAATGTTATCCCCAAAATGACTTTGTGACTCTCAAAACAAGATTATTTAATATGTTAATCATGTGTCATAACTATAAAGTAGCCACTTAAATATGTTATACTGACTATATCCTGGAATGTTCCCTCAGATTCTAAGACTTAGAAGATTGTTGCTAAGATGTTATTTCTTTTTCCAAAATGATGATTCTTGGCAGGCAGAGTATGGTTTTATTCACAGGAACATTGTCTTAGGGAAATTTCTTGGTAGGAAAATTTTGAAGAGAATTTATAGAAAATGCTGCATAGAAAACTTCCTTTCCAAGGCAGGCCGTAAGAAGACTGGCCCTGTCAGAAAAAAATGCCTAAGAAAAGATTCCAAAATGAATCACAGAGACTTTCTTAAAAAGACTATAATAAATATTACAAACATACACCCTCACAGGGTAATGAATTTAACTTTACTCAGTGGAATTTTATCAAAAGCATAATAGAGATATGCTATTATGGTTCCTTTCTTTGTTTACTTAACTATTTCTGGTAGGTTTTATCCATGAACTTGGGTAGTGCGAAGCCCTGAATGGGGGAAATATATTGTTATTTAGATTAAATAATTATGGGTGTGTTAACTTGATGACTGCATGAACATCAAACATTGACTTTAAAAAGATATTTGGGAAAGTAAAAATGTTTCCCCGTTGAGATCTTTGGAAGAAAAAGAAGTGGTAACCCCCAAGAAGGCACTTTGATTTTGAGATGCATCAATTTCCCACACTCCAGAACATCTAGAACTCAGAGTGCTGTTAAAGGAAGACCCTCTAGTGTCCAGGGTGCATGATGGAACATTAGTGAAAGTCATGGAACCAGGTGTATGCGATAGTTTCAGAGACAGAAAGTAAGACTTTCGTTCTACCTTGGCACAATAAAAATACTAGCTAGCACTCATTTGAAGCTTGTTAAAATCCAAGAACTGTATTAGGTATATTGGATGTATTAACTTAATACATTTCTAAAGTACTTTTTTCTCTCCCTTTTATAGATTGAGAGCCTGAGGCAATAGAGATTAGGTAACCTGTCTCTGCTAACACAGAGTCAATGTAATATAGCCACTTGAACACTGGCATCGTTCTTTCAAATCTTTTCCTCCTATTCACTTACTATGCTGTGTCTGAAATAACATCAGAGCTAATGGGTTTGAGCACTTAGCTTTGAAATGACCTTTCACTATTAGAGTCCCAATGCACTCTCCATCACGCTAGAGCCACCTATGATCCTAGGCACATCCTACAATTAGGAAGAGAGGAAGAAACTAAGAAGAACTGAATGTTCCCACCAAGCCCAAATTTGTGTCACTGCAGTGATATTCCAGGCAATATAAACCTAAGTAGTGCAGAAAGAGTAGCCCCTTGAGAAATGACCTACTGCACCCAAAACCTTTTCCAAATCTTGGCCAAACTACTCCACGTCATCAAAAAGAAGCCAGAAAGGAACTCCAAGGTCAGGACTCTGTGCACCACAACCATCTTCTTACTACACATATCTCTTAACATTCTTTTCTATTTTTCTCCCTTTTTTTTTTCCTTTTCCTGGGATGGCTTATGTCCTGCCAATTCTCTTTCCAAAGTCTTTCTCTCCTTGAACTTACTGCCAAAAGGCATTATTAAATGTGCTTTTCCACACTGGAACGGTGAGGGATACAACCAGAAGAAAGAGTCCTTATCCTGTCTCTTTTCCTTCTGATATTTTCCTTTCCATTTATGATGACTATTTTCAACCTTATACTCCCAATGACTGCTTTCTGCGCCAGTTCTCTCATTTCTACCCATATCCCACTTTCAGAACTTAAGATCTGGGATTTTTGCTTGAAAGACAGATTCTGCAAAACAACTTATTTGCCAACATTCAAGTAACAAGTTCAATAACCAGAAAGCAAACATAAATACATTCAAATTTCTAGATACAACCTTACATTAGGAAAATCCAATGTGGGACACAGAGGTTTCAGTTGTGTGATGTGCTTGCTTCCCCTCATCAGTCCCAGCCATTTGGAGAAATATTTAAGATGACCTTTCCAAGAAGAATTCTCTCAGATGACAACCATCAGCAGGAGAAGTCTTTGGAAAGTCTCCTTGGAGAACCATGGGCTGTATTCTTTGTTAGGATACCTCTCTCAGCTGCAAGGTATTAATTCAGATTTCCTTCCCATGCATTGTGTCCTTGTTTACACAGAGACATTTTTTTCTCCAACTATAAGAACATTTGTAATTCTGAAGGGCCACATGTTTTAAAACTGTGTTTGGAAAATTTCCCCAGCCTCCATGATTTTCATTTTCTACCTTGCAAAGTGAGCAGCTTATACCAAGTTATTCCAGTTTAGCACCATAGTCCATATGCAGAGCTTGTGCTGTGTTAGAATGATAACATTGAGCTATATTTTAGAAAAAAAATATGTATAGGAAAAAAGAAGAATTCATCCACTTAGATGAGTCAGGTGTGCAGATACAAGCATTCAGGCAGCACAACACCTAACTGTCATTTTTTGACACTATGAAAAATTTTTTATGAAGACATAAAGAATTCTGCCTTATATGCAAACAAATACATATATACCAGCGGAAAGCTTAAATGTGGATGGAGTTCAATTTCTCTAAATTTATGTTTTAGGAACATAAAATTAAACGTCAACAGAAGTTAGACTCCAACAATTTCACACTTCAATTTCTTCTTATTTACCAACATATTATATAATTTTTATTTAATATCTAAAAATGTTTTCTATCATTCATTTATTGAAATTGCTGAAGAATTTTTTATATTTTCAAATATAATTTTATGTAATTTCCCCTTTGTGTAAACAATTTATGCAGATTTTATAGATATCAAATTCAGAATCAAATAATGATAATCAAGGTTTGCGTGGTGATTTACCTCTCTGAACACATTGACCTGTCTCTTGTTAAAAAACATATCAATATTTGCTAAGTATGGGATATTTTAATATAATGAATTCAGGGTTTTAAAAATCAAGGATTTCTAGTGTTTGAAAAAAAAAAATTAGAAAATCAGTTCAGATGCAGTGGCTCACACCTGTAATCCCAGCACTGTGGGAGGCCAAGGTGGTTGGATCACTTGAGGTCAGGAGTTCAAGACCAGCCTGAACAACATGGTAAAACCCCATCTCCACTAAAAATACAAAAATTAGCTGGGTATGGTGGTGGTTGCCTGTAATCCCAGCTACTCGGGAGGCAGAGGCAGGAGAATTACTTGAATTCAGGAAGTGGAGGTTGCAGTGAGCCGAGATCATGCCACTGTACTGCAGTGGAGTGAGACTCTGTCTCAAAAAAACAAAAAAATCCAAATATTATGGAATTCTCTTCAACATTTTGACTAATTACCACATGGCCTTGTCGTAGTCCTAGAATGTCAGTACTTGAGGAAACTGTTCTGGTCGGAAGCTTTTTTTTTGCACTCAGGACTAAATTTCTCTTTTTGGTCTGATTTTTTTTCCTCTGATCCAAATTTGAATAAGCCTGGTAATTTTTATCCGAGATAATTCCTCACATATTTGATAATAGCTATTCCATTCTCTATAAAATGTATCTTTACAGAATGTTTGTATAAGTCGTAATAAATAAAACTAAAAAAACTAAAGACATGATTTCTTCAAGTTCATGTAATTATATTAGACCTATGTTGTTATATTTTACATATTGAAAAGAAAAATAAAAGTAAAGGTCAGGACTAGGAAAACATTAGTAGAAAACAAAATACATATTTGTTTTTAAAGTTAAATTTCTCAATTAAATATTGTGAGCATATCACATGTCTAAGTGCACTATTGTATCATTCAAAAGTCTGCATTATACATTATATAATCTAAATGGTTTTAATAGCTTCTATTTTCAAAAGATCCAGTAATAGGCTTAATTCAGTATAAAACATCTACCATATCATTTTTATCTTTATTGATGTAACACGAGGCACTGACAACTGACCCACTGTTTTATAAAAGTGATTTCTTTTTGTGATATGAGTGCTTGTTTAGTCTAAAAATAACAAAGCTAATGTTAAAGAATATAATAGACTATTCTGTTGGCTTTGCTACAACAAATGGAACAGTAAATCACTTCGGATGTACTTGTTATTATAGAACAAAACATAAAGTTAATGAGATGGTGTCCTGAAGACATAAGTATGGTTCTCCAGATGGTAATGAATTTAGACTTTAGTCTCTCTTCTCGGCAGACTCTCATATCTAATTTGTTGAGATTTTGCACTGCTTTCTTATGAATTATTCTATTTGACAGGTAATATGACATAAAAGTGTTCCTTGACAGGTAGTATTTTAGAAATGTAATATTTGTACCTTTTATTTTTAAAGAGTGGGCCCCTTAGATCATTTCCATAGATGAAGTAACATCATGAAAAAAATAAATGTTCTTTCCTGGCCTTCAATGTTACTGGTCTCCTATTGATGCGAATGTAAGTTATTAATGTATTATTTACATTGTTAGCAACCTTGATTATATACAGGTCATCTGAATTTATCTACAGCTTTGAACCATCATCTCCAAAGCCTCTCCTATGCCTTCTATTTTGCTTGAAAATCCTTTTCTGTCTTAACACATGTTCATATTTGTATGTTATTAGCTTTATTTTCTTTTTTTTCTTTTTTTTTTGAGACGGAGTCTCGCTCTTTCGCCCAGGCTGGACTGTAGTGGCGCTATCTCTGCTCACTGCAAGCTCCGCCTCCTGGGTTCACGCCATTCTCCTGCCTCAGCCTCCCGAGTAGGTGGGACTACAGGTGGCCACGCCCAGCTAATTTTTTGTATTTTTAGTAGAGACAGGGTTTCACCGTGTTAGCCAGGATGGTCTCGATCTCCTGACCTCATGATCCCCCCGCCTCGGCCTCCCAAAGTGCTGGGATCACAGGATTAGCTTTATTTTCATGTGTTTCATAACACTGACTGCTAACCCTTGAGATCTGAACAGTTAAGTTTATTTATATTTTGTTTTCACATTTGTATTTGTCCCATGATTAACGTAATTGTTCTTGAGTTGTCTTGATGTTAGCAGTCAAGTTGGTGAAGGATATTACCAACAAATTACTCTGCTAAAAGTAGCTGTACTCAGTTTGGGCCAAATATTAGCCGTCAGTTACTGTTACACGCAATTTTGGGGTTACTTCCTGACCTCTTATTCTTACGCACAACTGCCGTGGATATCAGCATCAGTGCAACTGGAACTGAGCGTGAGTGTCCAGCTAGGACTTGGCATGGAAGTCACTGACAGCAGAACTTGGCTCAGGATTTGTTTAAATGGAGTACCTCATGTTGGATTACAAGAAAGAGGAAAAAGAAAATAAAGGAAACTTCTGCCTATTTTGGAGTTGTCTAGCAGGACAAAATGCTTGAAGCTTGGAATATGAAACAAATGAATTATAGGAGATTTTGTGATGTGACATTAAAAATCAGAAAGCCTATATGATAAATTTAATTCCTTACAATGAAAAACCACCAATAGAAAATAAGTCAACAAATCAATCATATTATTCATTTCTTATCTTTTTCCAGCATATCCTGAAATCTGCTCAAGGGCTTCCCAGTTTTCCCTTTCAAGTTGACTGTCAGCAAAGGACTCTGATTTTATCCAATGTAAATTCTTTCATACCCTTGTGTTTTGCTCTCAAATACCTAGCTTCATACTTTCTGTCACAGATGTGAAGGTGTCTTTCTTCTTAAACTCTCCACTCACTGACTCTCTTGATCTTAATTTTTGTGTTTTTAGTAGAGACAGTTTTCACCATGTTGGCCAGGCTGGCCTTGAACTTCTGACCTGAGATGATCCACTCGCCTCGGCTTCTTAAAATGCTGGATTTACAGGCGTTAGCCACTGCGCCTGGCCCCTGTGCATTCTTTTTTTTTTTTTTTTGACACAGTCTTGCTGTGTCACCAGGCTGGAGTGCAGTGGCACGATCTCAGCTCACTGCAACCTCCGCCTCCTGGGTTCAAGCGATTCACCTGCCTCAGCCTTCCTAGTAGCTGGGACTACAGGCGCGCACCACCATGCCCGGCTAATTTTTGTATTTTTAGTAGAGACGGGATTTCACCATGTTGGCCAGGATGGTCTTGATCTGCTGACCTCGTGATCTGCCCGCCTCGGCCTCCCAAAGTGCTGGGATTACAAGCGTGAGCCACCGTGCCCGGCCCACTGTGCATTCTTAATTCAGATATTAGAGAGTGAGATCTCTCTGATGAAATTCACTGGACAGAAGATTTTGCCCTGGATGACCTCATAGACTGGAGTTACCCTGTTAAATGTTTGTCTTTGATGACCAGTCTTGGTCCAATCACTTCTGGGCTGAATGAATAGGATTCTATGGTAATAAACATTGATATCTACAGCCATGAAGATGATAAAATAGCTTCATTTAGTCAGGTCGGGGGGGTGTTTCCAGCCAGGTTTTGAGTATAATTTGTCATTTTCTCCTCGCCATCAAATCTGCACATTCCCAGCCAGTGCTCTACCCACCTTGAGATCAAAATTTAAGGGGCATCAAGATATTCACTAATCAAGGTAAATAACATTTTAAATGCAACATATAAAAAAATCAAAATTTATACAAAAAAAATACATGGTGAACAAAATATCAAAATGTATTACTGGTTTTTCCTGTTCCTCAGGCTTCACTATGGCCTGGTTTGGCACTGATCCCAACTGCTCCAACTAAAATAAAATTAAAATGTGCCCTTTTCAGTTACAGTTTTGCTTGTTCCTTCCTGCAAGCCTGCTAAGTCTATTTCTTTGAGGTCTGTTTCTCCTGAATCTCTTTTGAAATATAAATATTTGGACATTTAATTCTATATAGTTAAGGGACTTCCTAATTCAGAGCAGATTTTGTGATTATACATAGTTAGGAAAACTCTCACTAGATAGATTCATGGTTCTTGCTAAAATTGAAGGTATGGATAAAAGGAGAAAGAAGCAAAGAATAAAAAATTTGAAACAATGGTGTAAAAATGTGTTGGGGAATCATAATAGGGCTCAGGGCTACTGAGAAAACATAAATTTTCTCCCTTCCCCACCAAGGCCCTGATAACCCTTGACCTCGCCATATTATTCAATGATTTAGACTAGCTCCTCTTGGTTGAAACGTTTTTAGGAAACCAGGTTCTCATGGTTCCCTCACGCCCCTGCCTCGTGCCTCTTATTTTTTATATTGCCATTTTCTCTTTCTCCCACTTCCTCAAGGAACGTGTAATTCAAGGCTCAATCCTCAGAATTCTTGCTTTTCTTTTTCATTATCATAACAATCTCATTCACCCTCACAGTCCGATTTTCATCCCTACAGAGATCCCTCCAGAACAACACATCTCCAGCCCTGGACTTCGCTATTTCTAAAGGTTCTTGTATTTGTCCTTTGTCTCTACTGCTCCACCTTACCCTCCTACATGTCCATATCACCTAACACCTAGACCTGTATGTATGGTATAAAAAATGTGCATGTAGTTGGCCAGGCGCGGTGGCTCATGCCTGTAATCCCAGTACTTTGGAAGGCCGAGGCAGGTGGATCACCTGAGGTCAGGAGTTCGAAACCAGCCTGCCCAACATGGCAAAACTCCATCTGTACTAAAAATACAAAAAATTAGCCAGGTGTGATGGCGGGCACCTGTAATCCCAGCTACTGGGGAAGCTGAGGCAGGAGAATTGCTTGAACATGGAAGGCGGAGGTTGAAGTGAGCCGAGATCGATCGCATCACCGCACTCCAGCCTGGGGACAGAGTGAAACTCCATCTCAAAGAAAAAAAAAGAGGGGGGCATGTAGTTAGCTCCAAAACCAGTCTTACTTTTTTACTTTATTGAAGGATATCAATGTTTTATTTGCTTGAGAGAAGTTAGTTAATATAAAATTTCATTTATACCGTTTTTTTAATTTTTTATATTTTTTATTTTTTTGACACGGAGTTTCACTCTGTCGCCCAGGCTGGAGTACATTGGCGAGATCTCAGCTCACTGAAAATTCCGCCTCCCAGGTTCACGCCATTCTCCTGCCTCAGCCTCCCAAGTAGCTGGGACTACAGGCACCTGCCACCACGCCCGGCTAATTTTTTGTATTTTTAGTAGAGACAGAGTTTCACCGTGTTAGCCAGGATGGTCTTGATATCCTGACCTAGTGATCCGCCTGTCTCGGCCTCCCAAAGTGCTAGGATTACAGGCGTGAGCCACTGTGCTCGGCCTATGTAGTTCTTATAGAGAAGGAATATGTTAAAGGAATTGTTTAAGATCCTGAAACATTATGACTAAAAAGCCTGTAATGGAAACCTCTGCTTTTCAAGCCTCCACCATCTGCTGGAGGATTAAGAATTACTTGCGTAGTACCTTGGAGAAACTAACAGCCACTTGAGGGAATTGGCTTGGCAAACCTCAGTCTTTCCTTTTTAACTGTCTATTTTGGAGAATTTCGAACTATGCAATGTATAAAAAATAACTTAATGAATTCAGTATATCTACCACCCAGCTTTAGTAATTATGGATTCATGGCTAATGTTGTTTCATTTCTACTCCTCCTTACTTTCCTTTCACCCTAAACCAGTCTCTTGATCTGTTTATACCTCTCTCTTGTTTTCTGGGTCTACTTTGCCCTAGGTCCTTCAACTGTGATAAAATTATTGCTCATGATGTTAGCTCTTTGGCTTCAAGCCCCCAATGTCAGTCATTATTTTCTTCCATCTGTCCTGGTATCCCATGATTAGCAATTTCATAGCAGACCTACCCTCTTTGGGCACAGTCCTTGTATCAGTTAGCCTCGCTTCATAACAAACCATCCCATAACTTAGTAGACTTAAACCACAGCCATTTTATTTATATCTCAGTCTTGTTCTCCCCCAAATCTTCTCAGATATAGCTCTCTTAGTTATTTTCCCAGTCACTGCATAAAATGAAAATGTGATGTTACTTTCCAGACATGAGTTAATGAGATCAAGGACCTCACAGTTACATTTTTTTGTTAGAAATTTTGCCTGGGGATAAAAAGAATGACTTGACCATCATGAATGATTTTGTCCAATATTATTGTTTTAAACTACAGCATAATAAAAATTACCAACAGAAACTCTGAAATTATCTATTAACTTCAAAATTGATTCCTTGACTTACTAAGCAATGCAATTTTTTTTTATTATACTTTAAGTTCTAGGGTACATGTGCACAACGTGCAGGTTTGTTACATATGTATACATGTGCGATGTTGGTGTGCTGCACCCATTAACTCGTCATTTACATTAGGTATATCTCCTAATGCTATCTGTCCCTCCTTCCCCCACCCCACGACAGACCCCGGTGTGTGTTGTTCCCCTTCCTGTGTCCAAGTGTTCTCATTGTTCACTTCTCACCTATGAGTGAGAACATGTAGTGTTTGGTTTTTTGGCCTTGTGATAGTTTTCTGAGAATGATGGTTTCCAGCTTCATCCATGTCCCTACAAAGGACATGAACTCATCCTTTTTTATGGCTGCATAGTGTTCCATGGTGTATATGTGCCACATTTTCTTAATGCAGTCTGTCACTGATGGACATTTGGGTGGGTTCCAAGTCTTAAGCAATGCAATTTTAACCAAAAGCCACTTACACTGACATACCCATTTTCTTTTCTGTCTCTTTTGTGTCAGTTTCATCCTCCACTGCTTCCCTTGCTCCACTCAAGAACTCTGTGCCTGAATTTTCTGTTCACAAAAACTTACAGATCTTCCAGTGTATAATGGGGAAGATATTTTTCTAACATGAATAAAAACTTAAATGGAGATGTAAAGGAAATAATGCACAATGCAGAGACTGGAGTATTACATTGGAAGGACATGCAAGTTAGATACGTGTCCCCCTCAGGTTTGCTCAGTTGCTGGTGTTCCAAAGTGGAGTTGTGTTTGCTCTGGGTACAAGAGGACTCTTATCTTAAAATAACTCTTTAGGGAATGGTGAGATAGCTACAAGAGGTAGCTGCTATTCAGGTCTGAATACCATCTCACCTTTAAAGAATATCCTTATAATGAAGCATTGTTCTTTCTAGCCTGTTCACTAGGTAGATAAGCAAACATGACAGGGAGTAAATCATACATTTAACCAGAAATACATGTATTTGCTAACCTTGTTTCCTGATTCATTTATTTTTTTCAACATTCAATAAATATTTTGTTTTAGTTCCTACCATGTGCCAAATACTATACTAGGCACTGGCACAAGAGTAGGTTTTATAGTACAGGAGTAAATACAAGAGTCAAGAATGTATTTCTTAACGAGGCTCACATTTTAAGACAACCATATTAGATGGCTATAGGTGCTCAAGAGAATAATAAAGTGAGGAGATACGGAGTGAGGAGTTTGCAATGTTAGTTAAGATAGCTGAGAAGCTGATATATGAGAAAAGAACTAAAGAAAGTGTAGAGTTAAACATGCAAATATCTGGGAGAAGCAGGTTCTAGGCAGAATAAAGAGCAAGGGCAAAGACTGAGGAGGAAGTGTGCTTGGCAAGTTTGAAGAACAGCAACTATGGCTAAAGCTGAGTTAATAAAGAGAAGGATATAGGATAAGAGTAATGATGGGAGGTGGTCAAATCAGGTAAAGATTTGTTGGACATTGTAAGAACTTTGGCTTCTCTTTTGAGAAATTGGAAAGGATAATTCTGAACAAAGAATGAAAAGCATTTCTTTGTATTTTAACAGGATCACGCTGGTGCAAAATTCATAATAGACTGGAGCCGAATGAGAATGTGGAAATGGAGGTAGGGATGCCTATTTGGAGGGTACTGCAATACTCCAGGTGACAGATGTTGGTGGCTTGGACCAAGATGGTGGCAACAGAAGTTGTAACAGTGGTTAGGATAGGGAATTCTTTGAAAGTAGACCGTAAGATTTACTGATGATCTGAAGTATGAAGATACGAATGAAATGTGAGAAAAAGAGAGGAGTTCAAAATAACTATAAATTTTGGACTGAGGACATGGAAAAAGAAACTGCCATTTCCTTAGATGGGGAAGCTTCAGAAGACATAGATTTTTGTTTTTTTGTTTTGTTTTGTTTTGTTTTTAAGTAAGGGTAGTGGTGGCAGGGAAGGGAGATAAGGAGGTCAGTTTAATTCATGCTTATTTTGAAATGCTGTTAGACATTCAAGTAGGGATATCTAATTGGTAATTGAATAGAGGAGCCTAAATTTCAGGGAAGAGTTGTCAGCTAGAGATACAAACTTAAGAGTCCTTGATATAATAATGATATTTACAGTGAGAAGATGGAATGAAATCATGAAGACAGTTAGTGAAGATGCAGAAAAAGAAATACACTATTTTTTTAAGACTGAGTCTTGCTCTGTCACCCAGGCTGGAGTTCAGTGGCATGATCTTGGCTCACTACAACCTCCATCTCCCAGGTCCAAGTGATTCTCCTGCCTCAGCCTCCCGAGTAGCAGAGATTACAGGCACATGTTGCCATGCCCAACTAATTCTTGTATTTTTAGTAGAGATGGGGTTTTGTTGGCCAGGTCTTGAACTCCTGATCTCAAGTTATCTGCCCGCCTCGGCCTCCCAAAGTGCTGGGATTACAGGCGTGAGCAACGTGCCTGGCCAGAAAAACACTATTTTAATTTTATTTATTTTTTCTTTTTAAAAATTTATGTTTCAGATTCAGGGGATATACTGTGCAGGTTTGTTACAAGAGTACGTTGCATGATGCTGAGGTTTGGGCTTCTATTGATCCCATCACCCAAATAGTGAACTTAGTACCTAACGGAGTTTTTTAGCCTTTGCTCCTTCCCCTCCCTCCCTCCTTTTGGAGTTTCCAGTGTCTATTTATTCCATCTTTATGTCCATGTGTACCCAGGGTCTAGCTCCCATTTTTAAGTGAGAACGTGTTGCATTTGGTTTTCGTTTCTGCTTTAATTAGCTTAGGATAATGGCCTCCAACTGCATCCATGGTGCTGCAAAATACATGACTTCATTTTTTATGGCTGCATAGTATTCCATGTTGTATATTTACCACATTTTCCTTATTAAATCCACTGTTGACAGGCACCTAGGATTGATTCCATGTCTTTGCTGTTGTGAATAGTGCTGCAGTGAACATAGGTGTTCACGTGTCTTTTTGGTAGAATAGTTTATTTTCCTTTGGGAATAGACCCAGTGATGGGATTGCTGGTCAAACAGCAGTTTTATTTCTGGTTCTTTGAGAAATCTCCAAATTGCTCTCCACAGTGACTGAGCTAATTTACATTCCCACCAGCAGTGTATAGGCATTCTTTTTTCTCCACAGCCTTGCCAACATCTGTTATTTTTTGACTTTTTAAAATATAATAGCCATTCTGACTGGTGTGAGATGTTATCTTACTGTGGCTTTGATCTGCATTTCTCTCAAGATTAGTGATATTGGGCATTTTTCCATATGTTAGTTTTGGCCACTTAGACATAATTTTTAGAGATTAGGGATAGGAGACTGTGAAAGGATAGCCAGGAGGTAGGAGAAAATGAGAAATATGGTTTCCTGGAAGCCAAGAAAAGACATACTTTCAAGGAGAAAGGTGTGATCCCGTGTCAAATTCTACAGGTAGGCAAGTAAAATGAGGGCAATGAGTGACTGACTGTCAGTTTGTCTCTGGGGTCACATTCCTAAAACTGCTTAAGAAAGGGCGGCCGGGCGCGGTGGCTCACGCCTGTAATCCCAGCACTTTGGGAGGCCGAGGCGGGCAGATCACGAGGTCAGATCGAGACCATCCTGGCTAACACAGTGAAACCCCGTCTCTACTAAAAAATACAAAAAATTAGCTGGGCGAGGTGGTGGGCGCCTGTAGTCCCAGCTACGCGGGAGGCTGAGGCAGGAGAATGGCGTGAACCCAGGAGGCGGAGCCTGCAGTGAGCCGAGATCGCGCCACTGCACTCCAGCCTGGGCGACAGCGAGACTCTGTCTCAAAAAAAAAAAAAGAAAAGAAAAAGAAAAAGAAAGGGCCAGTAGAGAAACAGATTTAAGAAGTGCGAATAATTTGCCTGCACATCTATCTGTTGTGTCCCCGAGTGGCTTCGCCTCATAAGGGTGTGTGAAGCCACGCTGGGATTTTCTTCCTTCCTCACGGTTCCAGGAGGGACACTCCCAAAGCTTAGTTCAGAAGGATGGCTTTCTCCTGAAAAGAACTTTCCTTTGTTCGAAGATACATGTTTCTCCATCAGTGTCTCCAAACAAACCCTAAAGATTCATGACAGGGGAGCAGGATTTCTTCCAAGACCTCTATGTAACTTCTGAACCACCACAGTGGGCCTCTGTCGGTCTTAGGGGAGATGAGAAACTTCCCCTCCTCAAAAAAAGGCTTATGCACTTGTGTTTTTTCAAGCTGTCATTTAAAAAAAAAAATTCAGCATTTAATAAGCAGCTACAAAGCAATCAAAGACTGAAAGCCACCTCTTTATAAAACAGCAGCCATAAAGACAATGCACACTGTGTAATGACCAAGCAACAGCTGCAAGATTCACGGGGAACAAGGAGGGCCATGCACATAAAGCATAAAGCGGCTGGAAAGTGTGGGTGCTGCTGTGCATGGTTGGAGGGGGCCGTGGAGAGGCTTTATGAAAAAGGAGGGGGAAGGCAGGCTGCCAAAAGAGTTCTTTCTCTAGAGATAGCTAGAAAGAGAACATAAATAAACAGTGACTCATTCTGTGTGATGCTATAAACCTTGTCCAGCAGACCTTATTTACGTAGGAGAGAGGACTGTGATGACTCCAGTTGTTTGGGAGAATACGGAAGAACTATTGGATTGAGCCCTAATTTGACTCAGGTTACCAGTCCCTAAGACTGACAGTTTTACTTTCTTTGGGAAATTTTAGGAAGAAAGCAAAATGCACGTAGGACAAATAGAGACTAATATGAGATGATGACAGTATCCAGAAATTCATAGTTAACTTTTCAAGGAACTGCTTATCAAACCTATTTCTAAATCTTTGAAACGCATGGGATTTCTAGTTGAAGATTTCTGAACAAAGTCAACTGTCTCTTTTATTCAGTCAAATAAATCATACGCAAATTAGACACTAAAGGACACTGTGCTCTTAATACAATCATCCACAACATATTTCCTGTCTGTTTCTGTATCTGTCTATCTATCTCTCCATTCATTTATCATATATGTAAAAGATTGGAGAACATTTTGACATTTCCCTATACAAATCAGCCTATATTTCTGCTTGTTTCAGAGTTTCTCCATGAAACTACGTCAGAAATAGGTTCTCCAGTTTGCACAAATAAGAAATCAAATCATAATTATATATGCTCTTTTCTGCTGATATTTATTTGGTGCTTTCATATGTCAACATTTAAAAATGACAGCTCTTTTTCTTGCAAACTTATCAAGAGATTTTCCTTCTTTGGCCTAAATTCTTTCTTACAATGGTAAAAGATTTAAGAAGAAAAAATTCACAAATATGTCCTGATGTCTACTCACTGGTTTACTGGTTTAGGGCTGATAGTGGCATTTTTTTTCTAGAAACCTGAAATTACACAGCAATTCAAGAAAGGACCACAATGGTTAGAGGCGAAATTCCGTTTCCAGGAAAGAAGCAGGACAGTACTGGCAAAGTGTGTCAACCTGGCTTTGCCCAGATTTGGATCATGAATCAAGTCACACAGTGTGACTTCTGTGTGCTCTACCCACTCCAACTATGAACTGATGTTTAAAATTTCACATAGAAATCATGTTAAAAATGCAAAGAGTCATGATGAGAACACATGGACACATAGAGGGGTAGAGGGGAACAACACACACTGGGGCCTTTTGGAGGGTGGAGGGTGGGAGTAGAAAGAAGATCAGGAAAAATAACTAATGGGTACTAGGCTTAATACCTGGATGAGGAAATGATTTGTATGGCAAACCCCCATGACACAAGTTTACCTGTGTAACAACCCTGCACATGTACCCCTGCACTTAAAAGTTTTTTTAAAGCAAAACTCAACAAAAGTCCTAAAAATTACACAGCATCAAGGGAGTAATAGTTTTAAACCCTGAAATCTTAGTGATTTTCTTTTTTCTTTTTCTAGAGACAGTGTCTTGTTCTATTGCCCAGGCTAAAATGCAGTGGCATTAACAGCTCACAGCAGGTTCTAACTCCCATACCGAAAGGATCCTCCCATCTAACTCTCCCCACTAGCTGGGACTAGAGGTGTGTGCTACCACAACCCCCCCTTTTTTTTTCTCTTTAGAGACGAGGTTTTCCTATGTTTTCCAGGTGGTCTCAAACACCTGGCCTCAAGTGATCCTTTCACCCCAGCCTCCCAAAGTTCTGGGATTAAAGGCGTGAGTCACTATGCCCAATCTGATGGTTTTCTTGTTTCTTGATTTTCTTTTATTCTTGTAGGCCAGTTACTGCCAAGTTGTGCTATCTCTACTGCTTGACAAGGTAGTAGCACGGATATACTATTCTATCTCAAGAAACAGTGGACTAGAAATCTATAGACTATTCCTTTCAGCTTTTATTATTTGTCACTTGTTTGTGCCGAGCATGAGCCCTAACCTGACATAGATTCACCCACAGATGCCTACACAGCAATATACATAAACAAACACCCACTTGCACATACATGCCGTCCACAGGAAAGTGTCACAAACTCCAATCAATCCACGTTTCCCATGTCCACTGTTTCTCTGGCCTGAACTATCATCATCCTGCAGTACTGCCTGGTGAAGTGTGTGGTTCCCACAGTCAGACTGATGTGGTTTGAATGACCTTGGGCAGGTTGCTTCCCCTTGCTCTTCTGCTCAATGTTGTTAGTTTTAGTGCCTGCCTGAAAAGATTTGTGAAGATGAAGTTAATTCATGTAAAGTGTTTAACATAGGCGATGCTTAAGAAATATCACCTCTCATTATTGGAATGTGTATTGGTTTCCCATTGATGCTGAAACAAAGTGTCACAAACTTAATCGCTTACAACAACACAAATTTATTATCTTACAGTTCTGTAGGTCAGAAGTCTGATGTGGGTCTCACTGGACTAAAATCAAGATGTTAGCAGGAGTACATTTACTTCTGGAAGCTCCAAGGGAGAATCCATTTCCTCACCTTTTTCAGATTCTGGAGACCACCCACATTCCTTCATGGCCCCATCTTCAAAGCAGCAACACTGCATCTCTCTGACCCATCTTCCATCATCTTTCTAATCACAGTCAGTAGAGGTTTCCTGCTCCCTAAGGACTTGTGTAACTACATTGAACCTTCTAGAATTATCTAGGTTAACCTCAAGGTCCATAACCTTAATCACATCTGCAAAGTCCCTTTTTTCTTGAAGATAACATATTCACAGCCTCCAGGTTTGGGATGTGGTGGACATCTTTGTCCGGGAGGGTATTATTCTGCTTACCACACAGGGAGTATTACTGATTATAAATCTGAATGAAAAATGTGAATGCATCTTCATTGCGTCGGCTGTCCCATATGTTTCTATCCATTAACTCCTCCATTAACATCATGTTCTGATAGGGCAGGCCCTATGGTGATCAAGTCCATGCATGCATGAAACTGGAAACCTCATGGAGCTGTGCCACCATCATGGCACAAAAAGCACAGCAAATTATTTTAAACTAGCCTTTGATATGGAACAGATAGATACAATGATAAGATCTAGATATTGCACATTCACTTATTTGCTTTTTCAATCACTCAACAAATATTTATCAAGTGCTTAACATGAAAAAGCCACTCCACAAAAGGAAATCTCAATTTCTGGCAAGCTTTCAAAGCTATAAACTATGACATCATCCTTTCTCAAACAAACCAACCATTATAAACATCCCAGAATAGGCTTTATGAAGCCTTCTCTGGAGAAGGGCTCTTAACCTAGGGCATGTGCAGAGGCTCCAGTAGTCTGGGACTTCCTGTTAACCACTTGACAAATTGTGCATGTCTGTGTGTTTGGGGGGCAGGGGAGAAGGTCCATTGTTTTCATCTCGTTCAAAAAGGGGTCTATAATCCACTGAAGGTTAAGCGTGGCAACTCCAGGGTATCGCTGTTTAGGATGCTAAAGACCTTACTGCCCAGTTTCTCCATTTGGCTCCAGAAACTTTCCATGAAACTCAGCAAATGGTATTATGTATTTGGGCTCACCCCTTGAGTTACTGACACACCATCACATTCCTTGCTTTTCTGCTTCTGTCTGCTCACTTCTTATGCTACTAACGAGCGCAGATGCCTCTGCTTAACTATGTTCTGTGTGACAAAGGAAGATTAAGAGTTAGACAATGGCAGAACTTGAAGATCAGCTCTTCAAGTTCTAAAGTCTCCTTTCCTTTTCCTACCCTGAACAATTCCTATTTTGATAGTCCCATTCCCTCTATTATCTACATCCAGTTATATATTATAAATCATGTGTGAAGAGAAGGTGTGAAAGTCTTCTGGGAAGAGGATTGTATTTAAACCTAGGACCTGTCCTTCCCACATCAAAATAAATAAATAAATAAAATCAGCTGGAAAAGGAAGTAAACAAAGTGATATGCTTCTACATAGATTGAATAAAGAACCACTCCTTTCTGCTGCCCTCTTTCCAAAGCAGCGTGTTTGAAAAAGCATTACTTCTTTTAGAGTACAACACTTGATTCCTCTAGGTCAAGGCCAACCGTGGGTGGTTTGGGCTGTGCTCACATTTAGGAATGCCTCCAGTTCAGGCTTTGCAGACCTACTGCCTTAACTCTTTACTGCTCTCTCCTCCCCTCTGATTCCAAGAAAAGCACGAGGACACAACATTGAGTCCCGTTTCTGAACATTTCAGTTGTTCTGTGTGGAAGGTGCTGCCACCCTTTCCAGGCCACCCTTCCCCCATCAGATTGCAGAGCAGCCCTGACTGACCTTAAAGAGTCACTCCCAGGTCCTTGGATAGCTCACCCTGCGGAAGTCTCAAAGTGGGTGGCAAGTGGGTGATATGCCTTACGGAGATGTGTATGTAAGTCTATGCCCTCATACACATTGTACATGGTTGTGAGCTGAGCCCATTTATGGTTTTGGTATGTGTTCTTTGTCTCATCACTTAAAAGAGTGTCCTTGTCGCTCCTTCCCAGTCTCAATGGTCCCATTGCTCATTAAATCCCTTTCCATATAACTAACCCCATCTACCTGCATTTCCTGGGCATGACGTGAGCAGAAACTATGTCTTCATCTGTTGATTTTATGTCTTAAAATCCATTTAATTTTGCTGGGCTGGTGGTACCAGGAACAGATAGGCTGAGGGAGACAGAATGAGTTAGAAGTTAGCTGGAGCTGGGTTTCTAAGTGACCTCATTGAAAAGGATGAACATAATAAATATGTAAAATATCTGTGATTTTATAGCATTTTGGGATTGTATAAATAAAAGAGTAAACTATACACTGCATTTTTAATTAGGAATTGAGTTTCCACATTGAATGAATTCATTTTAATACAGGACTTTGGATCCATTAGATGATCTCTGCTTACTGCCTTGTCTGTCTGCAGGATCACGTGATCACACATGATGTTACTTTTATTTCAATCCATTCGGAAAGTTTCCAGGAGACTGAGAAAGAGAAAATGCTCATCGGGGAGTTTACTCAACATTGCCTAGTTTTGTTATCCATAGAAAATAGACTGGTGGAAGTGGCCTGCAAAGTACACAGCCAGGTCAGGGTCCCACGCTCTGTTCAAATTCTGTTTTCTCGTTAGCAGCCTTCACATGACAGAGCCCTGGAGAAGGACAGCACTTGAGCAACTTTCAAATATAGCAGCATCTGCTAAGAGCCAGAGAAAGACTTGAGGAGAAAACGACTGTGAAACAAGGATGCAATGATCTCAAATTAAAAGCAGTTACATGATTAACGCAGTGGCCCGCTTACCACAGCCTCAGGACACATTGGAAAGCTTCAGCCATTCATTACCATTCACATGTTTTGTCCAAATGGCAAAACGTTTAGAAGAAAATGTTTTGGTTCCAAATTCTAAAATACTTTTTCCTACATTGTTCAATTCCTGATTTGAAATAGTAGAAGGGGGAAAAACATTTCAGCTGAAACTGAATGCATTGGCAAGCTAGAGATTATCAAAAGAGGGAGAATGAAGAGAATTTTTTACAGGCACTGGTGGAGAGAATTATGCAACTTCCCACTACGCAAACTTTTGTAATTATAAATTCTGCTACCTTTTAAGGAGAAAATACCATCAGCCTGCAACTTGAGAGCTTTTATGAGAACCAGGAAAGGGATTTTCCTTCACTCACATCTGTCTTCATTTGCTGAGTGTATGCTGCAGATTTCATGCTGGTTAGCTCAGTCTAAGAAATAGAAGACAACTAGCATTAAATCAAGCAAATGCATGTGTCCTTATTTTTAAAAATTACGTGAAAAAAAGACTTGCCTTGGACTATATGTTCTATTGTTCCCAATAGCAAAAGGTAAGAAAGTCAATACAAGCAAATTCACAGGATTGAAGTAGAGACTTTTTCCCATTTATGTGGGTGAAGCAAAGGATTAACTTTCAAGGATGTTTCTAGACATCTTTACACGTTTACATTTTTATATAGATAAGGATATATACCATTAAAGTGTGCATGGATTTTTTATTTTGGCTTCTTCCATACTCAGGCATTTAGTATCATGGAATCATAGAAACTTTGGTTTTATGATGATTTCACCAGGATCTCAAACATGTTTTTAAAAATCACTTCTTTCAGATAATCCACATCACGAACTTTGCTCTTTCGTTTTATATGTGCATCAATATTTGCTAATCACTAAATTTTCTAAACTAAGGCATCAATATTTCCGACAGGAATTTATCTGTTAACACAGGATACATGACAGATTGAGAGTCAGAACCATGTACATACAATTTATCTTTGGTGAATGTTCCATAGACTTTATTTTCTCAGGTAATTTTTTTCCCCAATTAGACCATTCTTAACATGCTGACCATTAGAATGAAAAGTGAAAACTTGAATCAATGAACAAATACCAAATCTTGGGAACCATGATAACCCAATCACAAAACCCTGTGGATTGAAGGCATGTATGGGAAGGGGTAAGATGGTTGTGGGGATGCAGCTATTAACTATGAAGGTTCTTCTTCTTTTTGAGATGGAATCTCACTCTGTTGCCCAGGCTGAAGTGCAGTGATGCGATCTCAGCTCACTACAACCTCTGCCTCCTGGGTTCAAGCAATTCTCCTGTCTCAGCCTCCTGAATAGCTGGGACTACCAGCACATGTCAACACACCCGGCTAATTTTTGTGTATATATATATATATAATAGAGACGGAGTTTCACCATGTTGGCTAGGCTGGTCTTGAACTCTTGACCTCAAGTGATACGCTCGCCTTGGCCTCCCAAAATGTTGGAATTACAGGCATGAGCCACCGCACCCGGCCCCTGAAGATTCTTCTTAAGGGAATGTAATTTCTTTGTACAAATGAAATATCATGTAATATAAAATTGGCAATATAATCTGAGTTCTAATATTACAGTTTTGGTTGTTATATTTAATATTTTCAACATGATTATACATCTTTGAATCTAACAAATACGCCTAATTGAAGAATAGCTCGTACAGTTCTCTGTTTGATATGGCATCACTTTAATTCTGAAATTCAAGAAATATCTTACAACATTTGTAAAAATCAGCAGTTATGTTAACAATAATACAAGTAAGAAATCTCTCCTTGGCCCTGCCCTACCTCCCCTAATCCCCATCTCCCTTCATTCTTGCTTTGTTTTCTTATCCTTCTTTTGCTCCTTCCTTCCCAACTTGAGCATAAACCTGCTCTTAGTTGCTTTGTGTATTGGGGGAAACCTTTTGCTTTTTTCTGGAAGCAACAAATCCTTCTTAATTTGACAGGGCATTGTTGAGCCTGGAAGCAGCAGACGGTATTGCGTACCTGCCTTTATTAATCTGTGTACACATTTTAGAAGTTGCTTGGGTAATATCATGTGGGTTCCCTTTCATTTCCTTTCTTGCCTTGCCTTGTCTCACAGTTCCACCCTTTGCCATGAATGTCTTCTCCTAACTTAGAAAAGAATATCTCATAAGACAGAAACAAACATGAAGGCAAAAGAGAAGAATAATTTTTGGAGTGACATATTTTAGCCAAATTTTTTTTATCTCTAACTGTAGTTTCTGAGATTCCTCCCGCTCTCAATTTTTAGAATCCATTCTTTTCTTTTGTATCACATATAGCATTTATTGCACAATTTTTAAATAATTACAGACAATTATTTGGTATTTCAGTGTGTCAGGCACAGATCTGTGAAAATGAAAGCACAAAGTTACGGGCAAACATGGACTGACCACTGGGGTATTAAAACATTTCTAACAAAATCTCTAAAGCCGCTGAATTTTGATTTTTTAATTTATAGCCTAGATAAAGGATGAAAACTAGCATTTATCAATGGCCAAATCAGTTAACATATTAAGTTTTATCCACGCTTCTATTGTCCCTCCATAAAAATGAAATAATTAATCCTCACAACAGCTTTACGGTTACTGCCTTCACTTTACAGATGAGGAAACCGGGGCTTGCATATGTTAAGTCTTACTCAAGGTCAGTCAGTTAATAATAGATGGAGCTCAGATTCGTACTAAGTTGTTGAAACAGCTGAGTCTTTGCTATTAACTGCTCCTCCTTGACAATGACTTGCCCAAGATAATGCAGCAATCAGTAGATTAGACATTGTATCAGGAGTCTATGGCTTCTCTTACTGGATTAGTTCCTGATATGGTTTGGCTCTGTGCCTCCACCAAAATCTCATGTTGAATTGTATTTCCCAGTGTTGGGGCAGGGAGCTGGTAGGAGGTGATTGGATCATGGGGACAGATTTCCCCCTTGCTGTTCTCGTGGTAGTGAGTGAGTTCTCATGATATCTGTTTGTTTAAACGTGTGTAGCACCACCCCCTTTGCTTGCTTCCTCCTGCTCCAGCCATGTGGACGTGCCTCCTTAGTCTTCACCTTCTGCCATAATTGTAAATTTCCTGAGGCCTCCCCAGCCATGCTTCCTGTACAGCCTGTGGAACTGTGAGCCAATTAAACCTTTTTTCTTTATAAACTACCCAGTTCTTTATAGCAATGTGAGAACAGACTAATACAGTTCCCTTTAAAGTTTGTGAATTTGAGGCTTTTAGCATTATCTATTACACAATTAATGGCTTGTTTTTTTTTCCTCCAAAATGACCAAATTAAGAGTAACTCTGTGGACCTTTGATGCTATCCAAAAATCTCTTTAGAGACTTTGGTTAGGAAATTGTGCTTATAATCCCTTGGCTTCCCTTTTCTTGGTAGGAAGATAAACTCCTGGGAAACACACTTAGATATGTATTTAATTAAATAAATTACTGCTAAGTATTATAAAATGTAATGCCTAAAAGAATTAATGTACTCAGTTGTGACCCACCTAAGTTATTCACCTCTAGTCCTTGGTTGAATATTAGACATGTAGGAAAGGCTCAATTAATTCTGAATGAATGAACCAACTAACTCAGATTCACTCAAGGAAGCAACTTTGGTGTAGTTCTAGGTGTTAGAAAGCCTAAGTTCATGAATGGGATAAAATGAGGTATGATGGAATGAATCCCTAACCACCTACTGTGGAGCTGTGCAGAGAACGAAAGCTCCTGAGCACCTGATGGACAAAACTCATGTCCCCCATTCCCCTCCATGTAAGATGCCTTTGCTCTATTGACTTGGCCTATCATTTTTAGTCTGCCGAGGGAATTGAATCAATGCCAACAACTTCTGCCCCAAAGCAGCAGTGAACTTCAAAATATTTATCAATTAGTACAGGGTGTGCCTCAACCAGTCAGAATCGGCACTGGCTGTAAACCTGCACAGCTGTATTGGGGCTTATCTGCTGAAAATCAGCACTGGTTGTAAGCCCTGCAATCTCAAATCTTCCTAGAGGCCCGTGGGTTTCTAAGAAGCTCCTCTTATTGCCATGAAAAGGTCTAGCCCCTATACACATTTTTTTTAACCATCCATTTTAGAAAAATTCCTGGGAAATTTGTCAGAATCTGTGTAATCATCATTAATTTAGCAATTCTCAAAGGCAACCCAGAGTTCATCCAGCTGCAGCTTATTCCATTGATCACAATAATCCACCCCACCCAGAACTTTCCTCATGAAAGGAATCTTCTTGGAGTGGCCATCTGGATCGTGTTATCCTAATCAGAGTGTAGAGAGCATACAAGGTGCAGACACTCTTTCCACTGAAGAGTCAGGCTCACTCATTCTTGGATGTGCTTCCCCCTTTCCTTTCACTTCCCTCTTGCTTTCTTTTATCTCCACTGAAGAGGTATTGGATGATTTACTGACATTAAAAAATAAGACTTAATAAATTATATTTTCTCTGATTTATGTGCACTTCTGAAAACTGCCACCCCCATTTCTACACATTAGGCCTGGGGTGGGGGTGAGGGGTGGCCTAAACTAAAAACAAAAACCTTCCCACTTGCAGATAATTGTTTAATGGGCAAAAGCTTCAGCTCATTCTCAGATTTTCCATATTGCAAACCGGTGGCCCCAAATTTAGTTTATAGCTTTTCTCTATGCTTGATATCCAGGCATTTGTATACACAGATCTATATACTTTCACATGACCATATGAATGAAAAGCTTTCATTATCAATATAGTACAGTGAAAACGAAAGCACAAAGTTACGGGCAAACACGGACTGACCACTGGGGTATTAAAACATTTCTAACAAAATCTCTAAAGCTGCTGAATTTTGATTTTTTAATTTATAGCCTAGATAAAGGATGAAAACTAGCATTTATCAATGGCCAAGTCAGTTAACATATTAAGATATTTTTATCCACACTTCTATTGTCCTTCCATAAAAATGAAATAATTAAAAGGCGATTAAATGCAAATATAGTGTTCTGTATTTCAAACTAGCACCCAAAGTAATTAATGAGCATTTGATCTTTGCTCTGTACCAATAGGATGAATCAACAAATGAATCAACAAATTGCAAAACAGGAAATCTATATTTCTGTCAGCTGAGGAACAGGGGGACAGCTTATTTAGGATGGTAGAATATTTTCCAAACATATCAATTTAGAATTGAATAGGCTACAAATTAAGAGAAAACCAAAGTAGTGGCTTAAAGAAGTAAAAGATTTTCTGATATGTCAAAAAATCCAGAAGCTGACCGTCAAGGGTTCTTGCAGGTGTCAAGGGAGCCATCATGGAACCAGGCTCCCTCAATTATCTTCTACTGCTTTTGATCTCATGGCCGCAAAATAGCTACAGCAACTCCAGCCATCACATTCTCATTCTAGGCAGAAAGAATAGTTTTGGCAAGTGTAAAATGCCAAAGTTTTTTTCTCACAATGTTTTACCATTCTTATTTGAGAAGAATTCTGCATGTCTCATTGGCCAAAACCATTTTATATGGTCAACCCCTAGCAGCAAGGGAGAATGAAAATTTTATTTTAAATTTTGGTAAAGAGGAGTAAATGAATTTGAAACAGTGATTGAAAATAAACTAACTCACAATATTTGTCACATATGCTTCTGACTAAGAAATAGCTCTTTATGGATATAACATGTGTTTCCTCAGACCACACAGGTTTTGAAGCAAGAATATGAGTCACAATAAGTCACCCTAAGTGTTTGTTTCTTTGACTCTTCCCCTTCCTCATGGTCTTCCAGACCTACAGAAACCTTCATTGTCCCTCCTAAATATTTCTGGAAGTCCCCAGAGGATGTCCTTTGAGTACTCATAAACTCAGTTCTGATAGATAATATATGTGCCCGTATTTTCTTTCTGCCTGAACTGGCTTCATACAGTAATCAGAGTGGAGGCATCGATATATCTGAAAGCCACTGTTAACACTACTATATTGTTTCCTGTTGCTGCTGTCGTAGGTGAGATTATCCTGTAAAAAAAAAAGCCACTCTCTGCAGAAGCTGTCTCACTGCACGCAAACCCATAACCTATCTAATGGAAACTAGAGTTACTGAAGTCCATGTGGTGAAGCCATACTGTAGACATGGTCAGTATCGCCTCTCAGCTTTGAGTTCCATGGGTCATATCTTCCTCATTGGTGCTCTCCGTTCCTGGGAGAATTTGGTTGGAAAAGTCCTTTTCATTTCTATTTTGTTCTACTCCATAGAGCTCAAGCAAAATGGCTTAATGCTGGAAAAAGGACCCCACATGGGACATGCCATATTCAAATTTACCCTCCCTTCAGTTATTGGGGTCTTTTCATCAGGCCAACTTCATAGGCTTTGCATTTTGTTTGTGGATGACTTTTTAAAAATCTAATGGAGCTCTTATACAAGCTTTGCATAGATAGTTGACACTCTCTGATTTATTTAAATCAATGGATAAATTCAGTTTAGGCTGCCAAGCTGGCATTACTAGACCAAAGGTAATATTACTAGACCAAAGGTCATACATGCTAAGTTCAGTATATCTGTCTTCATCTTAACCCTATCCACAGCCATCGCCACCTATTCATATTTCAGGTTCTCAGAATTCAAACTGGTCTTACTATCCATATGTTAGGTTGTCAAAATTCAAACTGGTTTTACTATTCAAATTCCAGGTTTTACGCACACTTGCATTTACATACCAGTTCTCCACTTCTTATGTTAAATCAATATACTTACCCTCTTGAAATTATGAGCCTGACATACAGGATGTTCACTTACAGAGAAAATCATAGTTTAGTTTTTTAGACCTGTTTATGCTACTCTACATGGAGAAGAAAATTGATGGGCTACTTAGATAGAAAACCCTCTTCAAGCCAGTCTAGCGAGGTCTCACTAGGGGATATTTCAAGGGGAAAGTACTTCTTTGTTACTCCTCCTATGCCCAAACCTGGATTTGAAGTCCCAGAAGGAATTCTGATTAGGGTGGGAAAAAGTCTAGTAGTGTTGTGGAACCCAGACTAGGAGTTCATATGGAAGAAGAAGGAAAGTGGAAGCCAGAGCACCATCGTACCTCATGCCACCCACAGGATACCGATAAAGCAACCTATGACGATCAATGCTGGAAATGAATGCTTTAGAATTAGTGTTAAATGGATGCATGAGAATCTCAATTGAAGTCAAAAATATATACGATGAGAAAACTGAACGGAAGTAGAAAAATGGCTGTTACGAACACAACATTCAAAAGTGCCCCATCTCTATGTGTGAATGGGATTTTCAGCTTTCCTGAAACAAGGGAAGCTACTTGAGAAGAATTTATGTCTAGAATAAGAACAAATGAGGTAATACTTTTTCAGACTTACCCTACCAATAAATACTGCTGAACAAACTGTCTAATTTCTGTATGCAGTTACCTCCAGAAACATCAGAGAACCTATGGGAACTGGTATACGATGCCAATATTGAGTTTCATGAGCACATGGGTTTTGAGACAACCTCTTAAAGAGCCCTTTCAAAATCAACAGAGCCTTGAAATAGTACAAGACGCTTCTCTAGCCCTTACAATTTGACTTTATTATTGGATTGGTGGGATCCGTTCAATACTGAGGTCCCAAGCCTGGGTTAAAAACTTTGCTAGGTCAAGAGCTACACCTTTGCCCCTTTTCCACCTGAGGTAAATTATTTCCTCCAAGAAATTACTTTCCTTTTTGAACGAGTAACTTTCTGAAATGCTGAGAGAAACTGACACTTTAAAATAGATAATTTGCCTCAGATGGGTCATGCAATTTATTTCCAGAAGCCAGTTTAATTTTTTTTTCCTTCACTCTGATGATTGGGTCAAATCTTTATTAATAAAATGTGTGCTACTGGAAAGGAAAGACACCTTTGTTACTTAATCCATGTGCGGTCATTTATATTTGGCATGCATAAATGTCATGGAGAACAGGGAAAAATATAATTCATGAGCAAAATGCATTTTATGCTACTGTCCCCTTGCCAAATTAAGTATTATAGTTGGAAATTTAGGGTGGAGGCTCACTTTGGAAAAAAAGAATCAAATTGTCTGGGGATTTTGCTTTCATCACCAAAGGGATTTTATGTGTTTGGATGGATCACCAATTCCTGACTTGGTGGTAGACAATACTCTTAATTCACACAGATCCTGCAGAATTCTAATACGGCTTGGTTGAAATTTCTTCTTTTGGCTGGAAACTTTTTTCACTTTTTTTTTTCAATATTCCCTTTGAGGCAGTCAAAATAGGATGGACAAATACATTGTCTACACTGAAGCAAAGCTTGCTTGAATTTACCTATATGATGATGTCTTCATGAGCTTGCTTTGCCTTTCCAAATCTATTTTTAAAAGATTCATTAATCTCCAGATTTTAAAACATAGAGGAATGTTACAACACTGCATTTTTCAAGTGATGTAAAAAGTGCTTGGAATTAATTTGTCATCAGCTTTGCTCTAAGGACGATGTTGTTTCAACCATGGCCATTTAGGAGCTGATCATTGCTACCTACAATCCTGTTGAAAAGGCCCACTTAGTTCAAAAGTCAAAAGTAAAATTAAAAAAAAAAAAATCTTTGTATATGTTTTTTTTTTCCAATGGATGTATTACACGGTTAAATTTATTTTTTTGAATTTGGAAAACAAAGTTACTTTTAAGCGCTTTCATTTCCTAACAAGTTTAAAACACACATATGAGCGGTAGCATTCCTTCAGCTGATGTTTCAGCATTTATGGTACTGAAAGTCGCTTGCTCACACAATGATATAAAGTTGATGAGTAATAAAGACACCTGATTTTATTTTTGCTCATGTGTCCCATGATGACAAAATTTGAGACAGGTCAACAAGAAATATTTACTAGATCTAGTAGTTGTTATTACATTTAAATTGATAGTTTCTAATAATGATGTTTTGCATAGGTCATAAGGAATTTTCTGTGAGAAATATTAGGAATAAAAGTATTTTCTTCACTCTTCACATGTGTTCTACAGATGTTCACAGACTAGTCTTCCTTTTATAGGCTCTGTATAAAGATAAAATATGGTGGAAATCAACCAATTCATCATTGCTATTTTATGCTGTAGAAATTACCCTTCATTTTCACTTACCTTTGTGTTCAAGGTCAAAGCCACCCCCATGAAAACTCCCAAACTACACACCAAAAAAACAAATCAAACGAAATAAAGCATTGCAAGAATGTGAAATTTGTGTTGAAAACATCTGGCTGACTATTCTCCCAGGCTATGCTGGGCACTCATTATTCATATAAATTGTGAGAAAGGTTTGGGGTCTGAATGTACCTCTAGCCCCTATGATGTGCGTATGTGATTTTTGCCCAAGTAGTCATCACCACAATCCTGTATAAGAAAAATAAATTTGAATTTGCTGTGAGTCAGCTTCATCTTTTAAATTAAATATGATGATAATACCTGCTTTGAGTATCTTAGGGCTTCTTATGAGGATAAGATGAAATTTTTTAAAAAGTAAACGTATGAGGAAAACTTAAAAATACCAGCACTTTAGCAAATTTTTATGCTTGGCATGCAAAATCATATCTGATTTGCTTGGCAACTGAATGTGATCGTGTTTTTACCATCAGAACTCTCATTGTCATGGGTAATGTAATCCAAATATTTTAGTTCCCAGTGAGAGAGTCAAGAATAAATAAGGCAAACACTGCGTGCTAATTCTGGCCATGGAGACTGAATATAACAGAGATTTAAATGAGGAAATCTGGTTTGGTGTCAAGCATAATAAAATAAAAAAGAGTTTGTTGATGGGCAAAAGCAAGAGATGGGTTGAGAATGTGCCGTGCTCCCTGCTGAGAGAGTAGTTTGACTTTGGACAAAATAATAGCTTCAGTTTCTCTTTGGATTCATTATTGCTCCTGGACTCTCTCTAATTTGAACCTTGTAGGGGTCATCTGTGCCTCTGTCATCTCGAATACTCTCCACTTCAATGAATCATACTTCACACTGCCAGGATGACCACCCAGAAAGGCCTGTTTATGTAGGACTTGGCTGCTGCAGAGTTCGTCTTAAGTCCCGAACAGCTGAGCTGGGAGCTCCACAATGGTCTCCTGTTTGTTTCTGGGCAGGGTTGGAGATAAGATCATCTATACAGCCTAACAACCATCTGTGAGTTAATCTGTTGGAATTCTCATCTTATCACTGCATATATTGGACGTGCTGTAGTGGGCATACATTTTCTAAAATGCTGTCTTGGCCTGAAATAAAGAATATGTCAGGAAAGTCAACGTCAGCCTGTATACAAACAAGGAAGTTGAGATTAAGTGGATACAGAGATAAGCCATCAGCCGATTTACACCTTGTCGCCTTTCTTCTATTCCTTCAATATGATTTTATAATCTTACCATTTTAACCACTAAAATATTAGAAAACCAAGATGGGCACTTTTGGCTAAATCAATAATAACTGTGCTTTGAGACTTGAGCAAGATTGTGGGAGATTTTGCAGTGGATAAAAGAGATTATTAAATATCCTTTCAATGAAATGCAAGAGCCTTTGGAGATTATGTGGTGCTATGGGGGATGTGTGCCTTCATTTTTGACTAGGCTTTTTTACAACTCTATAGAGGTAGAAGTGAACTCATAGAAATTTGATAGGAATGGAAATAGTTTCTGTTGCTAAAAATGCAAATTATGTCCCTTGGATTATAATCGATAATTTACCTCCACTAAATCTCCCAAGCTTCACAACCAAAAAACTAAACCAAAACAAAAGATACCATCATAAGAACCTGAAATTTGTGTTGAAAGCAACTGACTGATATTGCATTAGATAGCCAACATGTCTTGTTATAACTGGTGGCTCTGAAAATTTGCATTTTGAATATATCTAATAAAACTCTAGCAAGGAAGTTTTAGAAAATGACTACAAGATAGTAAATTTATTCATATGCACTGAGAAAAGTAGACAAATGAGAAACCCATATAGCTCATACCTTTTCTGGGTTCAGATAGAGATCAATAAATGTTTTTCAATTATAATCATATGGTCATTTCAAGAGCAAATCTAGAAGGATTGTTTGCAATCACCACTGTTATTCATAAGTAAAGGTTTAGATGGAAAATTTTGTGTGTTTTGTGTGGGGGTGTATCCTCTGAAGAGTTTATGCTACTCACTACAATGTATACTTTGGCTCATCTGATTGTTCCTGGCGCAGGAATATAGATGCTATCATTGTCTTGAGACCCTTAAGTTTACATTTAACCAGATTTCTTTATCTCCTTCCAATATCAGCCTCAATTTAATTATCTTTCTCTTTATAAATTTTCCTCGGTGCCCTCTTTTCAGGCTGACTTACTTGTCCAGAAAAGAGGGTTTTTCTTTAATGTGGTAAAATATACATAATATAAAATTTACCATTTTAACTATTTTTAAGTGACATTAACTACATTCACCTTGAAGTGGAACCATCACCATCATTCATCTCCAGGTCTTTGTCATCACACCAAACAGAGACTCTGTATCCATTAAATAATAACTCCATATTCCCTCCTTCTCCCTGACTTTAGTAACCCTAATTCCACTTTCTATCTCAATGAATTTGACTGTTCTTGATACCTCAAATGTAAAATCAGACAATATTTGACCTTTGTCTGTCTGCCTCATTTCACTTAGCCTAATGTCTTGAGGATGTTATAGCATATGTCAGAATTTTATTTGTTTTTGTGGCTGAATAATATCCTATATACAACATTTTGTTTATTCATCCATTGATGAATGTTTGGGTTGTTTCCACCTTTTGGCTGTTACGAATAATGCTGCTCTGAACATGGGTGTACAAATATCTGTTCGAGTCTTTGCTTTCAATTCTTTCTGGAATATATCCAGAAGTGAATTTCTGGATCATATGATAAGTTGATGTTGAAATTTGAAAAGAAATTTTTAAGGAATTCTTTAAGGAAGCACCTCAGTTGAAAACAATTTGAAGGAGGAGCAGCCTACTGGTGAATGTATTATTTAGTGACATTAAAAATTATGTACTGTTTTCCTAATGGTTGCACTTCATCCATATTATGTCAGTGCTTAATATGCATCGTTTGACTCTAGGCCAATCCACCACTACCTTCATTAAAGCATCAGAGTCACAAACCATTGTCTCACTGGTTTTCACCTCTAATTAACTTCATTTGTGAAAGTGCTTTGAAATAAATTTTCCGTTCTGAGGGAAAGAAGCCAAAACAAAAAAAATCCAACAAAACACACGAAGTTTCCCACATGTGAGGATTTGTTTGCTGCTTTTATCTATCACAACATTCTCTCTAACAATCTCGTTCACAACTGTGAACTACTCAGGGTTCTCCAGAGAAAACCGAATCAATAGGGTGTGTATGTGTGTGTGGAGAGAGAGAGAGAGAGAGAGAGAGAGAAAGCGTGAGATAAATTTATCTTAAGGATTAGTTCACATATTTGTGGGGCCTGGCAAGTCCCATATTTGCAGGATAGGACATCAGGTTGGAGACTCAAGGGAAAGTTGATGTTGCAGTTGAGTCCAGAGGCAGTCTACAGGCAGAAATCCCTCTTCCTCAGGGAGGTTAAGTCTTTTTCTTAAGACCCTCAATTAATCGGATGAGGCCCACCCATGTAATGGAGGATAATCTGCTTTACTTAAAGTCTGATTTAAATGTTAATCGCATCTAAAAAATACCTTCACAGCAACATCCACAAGTGTTTGACCAAGTATCTTGGTACTATGGTGTAGCCAAGTTTCACATAAAATTAACCATCACAATAATGCACTTCTTTTTAAAAAAAAAAAAAAAAAAGTGGAGGGGTGTTATACAAAGCTTAAATTTTGTAACCTCATTTGGTTTGGGTTATTATTGGCTAACTTCTCATTTATCTTAGTCATTAAGCAGATTTCAGTTTACTCATAAATTATTTTTGTGCGTTTCCAAATATTTTTTAGCACAAATTTTTTCTTGACAGTTAGATTACATTTTCCTTAAAGCTTGGGTCAAGATTTATTTGGTAATATCCTACCTATTACCAATGCCATCTATTATAGCACTCGAGGCAAGTCAGTGTTCACCATCACCAAGTAAATACTTTGGCAGTATCTGAAACCTCGATTTAGAGTTAACTTCCTTCCTGGCATCACCAGCACTGTTCGTTGTAGCCATCAGGTTTCTATGGAATCTTTATTACTTACAGTTATCTCCATTTTGTCTTAAGTCCAAAATGATTTAATGGGCCATTGCTTTACCATTTTTTTTCATAATTTCCCTGAACTAAAGCTCTGTCCTAAGCTTCTTTCTACTTCTAAGATTTTGCTCCAATTTCTGCCATACTTGGAGGAATGCCATTCTCAGCCTATCCCAATCCCACCCATTGTTTAGATCATAGTTTAAATTCCTTTTCCTGCACGGATTTCTCAAGCATCCTGGTCTACAGTATTCTATGTTTACTCTATTGCCTGTTTTATCTGTAACTCTTCATATTGTTAGGAAAGCATATAATACCACCTCTTGTTGTTCAGTAATTTAATATGGGAATTTGACTTCCCAAAGGTAAATGTAAATGTGCAGACACATACTCTTTTATTTGTCTCACCCTTCCCTCAAAAGTAAATCAAAAGCTCTATATAGGCCGAGTACAGTGGCTCACAACTGTAATCCCAGCACTTTGAGAGGCTGAGGTTGGGGGATAGCATGAGTCCAGAGTTCAAGACCAACCTAGACAAAATGGTGAAACTCGTCTCTCCAAAAAAAAAAAAAAAAAATCAGGTGTGTGTGCACCTGTAGTCCCAGCCACTTGGGAGGCTGAGGCAGGAGGATAGTTTGAGCCTGAAAGCTTGAGGATGCAGTGAGCCGAGATCATGCCAAAGCATGCCAGTCTTGGCAGCACAGTGAGACCCTGACAAAACAAACAAACAAAACAAAACAAAACAAAAAACTCTATATAGAGAGATAATGAATAAACATTTTTTAAAAAATGAATTAATAAAAACATACCGGGGTCTTGTTCAGTGTAAGGTCGGTCCCATGTGTTTCTGAACTTTACCTTGGGTTTGTAGTCAATGTATACGTGTTAGGTAAGTGTTTTTCACTTTATGTTTATGTGTGACTTGGAAACAATATTACCTCATTTGAATTACTGGCATATTAATGATGTCAAAACCTTATCTTTTGAGCATTTTTTCTACTTAAAGTCAGAGCTGTTTCATTTGAACACCATGTTTACCAAGCTGAAAAGTCTCATGTTCTCTTGGATAATCTCCAGTCAGAGTTATCTATAAATGATACTTTAGGGACTTTCTTTACAAACTGAATTTGGTTTTCTTTGTACAGTGCAAGTAAGTAAAACCAAAAATTAAAGTACATGAAAAAGCATTTGAGCTAGTTATTTCTTCAGCTAGCTCACGTGCAGCTGTTAAAATCTGTATAGACCATTTTCGGTTCACAGTCCCATTATTAATATTTTGTAGAACCTTCCTTTAGCCATTTCTCATTTTCAAGCTGGTCTCCTATTACTGGGAGTACATTGCAGCATTTGCCATTTTGTTTGGGATTGGGACGGTGATACAGTACTTCAACATTGCTTTCATTTCCCAGTATGTCAAACAACATATAAATGTCAAGTATTTTTAGTCTCTGCATCATCATCGTTAACGGGATACCAGACTCCCAATGTGCATTCCATCTCCAGCGTACAAAATCACAGCGAGTCATTTCACCAGGGAATAAAAGAGCTTTCTACCCAAATGCTGTTACAATTTTCATACTTCAAATGGTATGAGTCTTAAAGCATTTGTAGTCATAGAAACTGGTTTTTAAATTTTGTATATAATCATTTTAATTATTAAGTATTTGATATAAAATATAAGGAAAAGTTAATATGTGTATGAAAGATAAATAGGCAGGCTTTTAAAATTACCGAAACCCCTACATTTTCTAGGAAAGAATTTGTTGTTTGATGAGGTTAAAACATGCAAGCAGTTAGTGGGACAGTTCCTACTTAGCTCCACTAGAGGTCTCTATTGATATTTTGTGTGTGTGTGTG
>NW_026652289.1:19077606-19276813 GCF_009828535.3 Hylobates moloch | reverse complement strand
TTTATTATTTTATTGTGTATTACTATATATACTCACTATAATGTATAAATAACATAATATTTTTAATATATAGAAATATAATAATTTATAAATATATTTATATATACTATATTATAAATAATAACATATATGTATATATAAATATATTGTTATATGTTATAAATGATATATCATTATATACTTACATATAAGTTTATATAAGTATATATAATTATATATAAAATACTGTATATTATTGTTTATATTATGTAATAGATATTATATATTATATATAAAATAGAGAAAATCTATACATTGTAAATAGTTATATATTTATATAAAATAGATATTTATGTCTATTATACTATTTTACATGTAAAATATATTTATATTTATCTATTTTTTTTCCTCTTAATTCAGTACTGTAGGAAAACGGGTTTTTTTACTTTATGATGGAATGCACCACTCACATTACTTGTTGCTTGTTACTTTTGGAATACTGTCCGGGCCATAATTAACCCTAGCTTGCCTAAGCTTTTGTTGGGGCTGATAAACGTGTTAGCTTCTAGAAGCTTCTGAAGGCCAGTTGAACTCAGATCCATTCTTTTTACCAACACACCTTCTAAGGTAACTGAGTTGTGTGTCCTTAAATCAGGGTGGGGTTGAGAGCATTGAATCAGCTAGAAAACGACTATAGTCAGCCATGTGCTCCAGATATTAATATCTCAGTAACATGTTTATTTACTCCGTGTGCCAGAAGTTTTATATATAATATCTCACTCAGTTTAGAGTAATCTTTTAAGGTAGCTCCTCATTTTTATAAAAGATGAACCAGAAATGCAAAAAGGTAATTTGCCAGTTCCCAGAGACATTTGTAAGTACAGACATGTCAACCTCAGTAGCAGCAAGGGCATAAATTCCCCTCTACAGCTACTTGAGCCATGGTAACTAGTAAATGTTTAAGCCATGGTTGTTCTTTGCAGAAAGCCCAGATGTTTGTCAATGAGTAAAACTTTTATTGAGTTTCTACTATGTCTAGACTACAATTCTAGGAACTCGACAGGAGGGAGAGCTATAAAAGAAAAAGATGTGGCTTTATTATTAAGAAACATAAAATCCACTTATAGAGACACAGCACAAGAGTATAAAATCCGGGTGAACACTTTTATAGGGAATGCGTATCTCCTGGAGGCCTTAGTACATGAAAATGATAGGGTTCAAAGTGAAAGCCTTCAGTGATTCTGTGGTAAACAAAGGCAATTTAAACCAAATATATTTCTTTTTTTAGTAAACAAAATGACAGCATAATGGGTTTAAATTGAAAAAAAAATAACGTTTTAAAGGAAATTCCCTTGGCTATCATGGTGTGATATCTGCCTTCGTGCGCATCTCTGTGACTTAAAGTCCAATACCATGATATAATGAATTACACATGGCTTTTGGCTTTCCAAGGTATTATCCAGTGACAAGAGATATTAGAAAAGGAAAAGGATCTTCGACCGTAAAATTAAAATAACTCAATTATCTTACCTTGTTGAAGAAATAACAGACCTAGAAATATTAAATAACTTGCTCAAGGTCATATACTTAGTTTATAAAAGATCCCGGACTCCAAACTTAAAGACTGTAAGCAGAAAGGATTGAAGAAATGTTTGCCCATTCATTTTTAATGTGCTAAAGCGTAACATGGGAAGCATAGCAAGGGCTTCATGCTGGGAAACTGAAATGGCAGACAAAGCAAACTAAACTAAACAAAGACCCATTGTCTCGTTATGAACTAAGATTTTGAGGAGATTGTGGGTTTACTATGAAGAGCTTAAGGAGCACTAGTTGAGGAGGGAAGAAGTATGACTTTATGCATAGATTTAAGGGACTCTGGGCTCTTTGTGGTTTTAATCAGACATACGATAGTTATAAACTATAATTATCGTAAGTTACACCCGTTTCCTCCTAGCACAGATATAGTGATATGCGTGTATATTATGCATTTTCTCAGTACGCTCTCTCTGCCTATATAGTTATATTCATTTGGTAGAACCAAAAATGTATCTTATGGTAAATTTTGATTTCAAGTTGAAATACACCAGTCAGTATGGAGAGTGTTTTCCAGAAATGCAGATGGTTCTTTGAAGGAAAGTACAATCAAACATGGCAGGGACAGACTTACATAACAAATAACTGGGCTGATGTCAAAGTTTTTTGCCAACAGAACACAGTATGTACACCATTAAGCACTTTGCTGTCTTCATATGAATTTGTCCTTAGAAAAACTGCCCCAATCTAAACTGTTACATTAATATCTACTACCATATTAGGATTAGGAGTTCTTACTATGTATCAGGTACTAGTTTAAACACTTTGCAGGTATTATGAGTGGGATAATTATACCAACTGAATGAAGTACATTACTATTTTCATCATTCCCATTTTATACATGGAAAATCCAGGTAAGGCAAATTAAGAGTAAGGCAAGTAAATGCAAGAGCCGGGATTCGAATCCAAGCAGCCTGATTCAAATTTTGCATGTTCAGTTGCTATGTCAACAACATCTCAATATGACTGAATCTTTTTCAAGAGGGAAACCAAAACCCAAATTCAAAAGCACTCTGTCCCTTTTAAGGTTGTCATTTGGGAAGTACATACACCTTTCCTAAGAATGCTGTCATACCTTAAATATTTCTGAAATGGATACCTTGGAATTAACGTCAGAGCCTGCAGCTCATTCTTTGACTATCTCATGTGGTGGCAAATCTCTCTTTGAAGGAGGATTTTGTTTTGGATGCAACCAAAGTCCCTTGCTGCCAAATACCATGACTAAGGTGGGTCTCTAATCTGGGTGATGCCATTTTTGGTCAAAAAAGTGAAACATGCCTGGGAGGCAATGGGACAAATTGTTTCTCTAAATTGGGTGTGAGGACAGTTCCAAGGAGGAGCTTCAGAGCCTCTGGAGCAATTGCCTGCTCTGGGTTCACGACTTGTAGTCCAAAGTGATTCGACTTGGGGTGAGGGGGTGGTCAATTTGGATATTCAAATCTGGACATGTTTATCTTCAAAGGTCACATCACTTGCCTCTGTAACTTGGATTTAATTTTTAAAAATTCATAAATCCAAATAGTCAATAATTTCTGTAGACAACTTTTTGGAAAATTAAGTTGACCTATCTAGTTGAGTGAACAAGGATGAAGCTAACAAAACAGGTGGCATCCATCTGTGTCTTTATTTTTTGCTCTGTGCCGGAAGGGTTTCCTGTCCACCCAGCGTACCCGGTGGTATTATCTACACATGCCACTCATCAGTATGAGTGGCTGAGCAAGAATGGATCACATGGATCAGACATTTTTGTCCCTATTATTTCTTCTCCAATATCTGGAACACATCTCCCGCCTATTTTCATTCCTTTCAACTCAAAGTATCATGTTACGTCTCTACTCCTTCCTTGATCCCTTGACCTGAAGCGATCCCTTGCTTCTGTATTTCTGAGCTCATGTTATTGATGCAATTCACTGGTCTCACTTTCTTGTATTGTTATTTTTTCTTTTGTATACATTTTATTTCTCCAGCTATACTATAACACTAAAGGCAAGAATGATTTTTTTCTACCCATTTTATCTTCCTTTCTTTCCATCCTCTTTCCCTTCTCTCTTCCTTCCTTTCTGCATCCTTTGTTTCTCTCCTTTTTTTTTTTTCTTGTGGACTCTTATTCAGGCCCTAGGACAGTTCCCTATACAAACTAGTAGCCCAGTGATATTTACTGATTCTTACTCATTCTTGTTATATCAATGGAATGAATAATCTAATTGCCCACTCTGCAGATTTATCTTTCTTATTATAATTTTCTTAAGAAAATGTTGTTTTCCTTCCTTTGTTTCTTCCTTTCTTTTTTTCTTGACATATACTACTTGAAGGGTTATATTTCAAAAAAGGCAGCCTTAGTTAAACATCTTTTTTTATTTGTTCAAAGTGATAAAGGGCAAGCTACTAAAGTTGATTCTATCTTCTTTGCAAGGGATGTTTTTCTTAAAGATATGCTATTAAAGTATAATTGACTCCTCTTGCTACATAAAACCTTTGGGGTCTACAATTTGATTCTTCAGAAGTCTTTGTCAAAATATTGCTTAAAAGTAAGCATTTGTTTTACCAGTATTCATTCTTAGATTTTGGGGGTTCAAAATATAAATAAGTATAATATCCAGCAATCTAAAGCAACTTTACTTTTATTGATGCTCTATAATCAACAAACATTCACATTGATTCACATTTTAGATTGTACCTTTTTGTGTGTGGTTATTGATAAAGTCAGGTCTGATAAAAATAACTAATGATATGGTCCCACAGTTTGTGGATAGGAAAATTGCTCAGAAAAGTGTTCAGTTCTCTAATCTTGGACTGTTAATAATGCCTCCTTTTTCACTTGTAAAATGATGCTCTTTCCTTTCTCCCAGTCATGCTAAGAACTGAATTTTACTGCTTCAACCATGCCGGCAATATCTGGGAGAGTCCCAAGTGAGGTTTCTTAGAAATGTTTACAAATGTAGAGGATCAAAAGCTTTTCTAAGTATTTAGCTTTGTTTACATTTTAATCTTTTAAATGGCTCACATGCATATGGATGTTAAAGAAAAAAAATACAATGCTATGATGACCTTAGGTAGATAACCCATGTCCTTTGTTTTAAGAAAAGAAAAAAAGAGACTAGAGAGCAAAGATAAACATGATATTCTGCATTTTTTTTTAGCAATCTTGTACAGTTGTATATTACATTTGAAGGCCAAATTTAAAAGTTATGCTGAAGGTCTATATGAGAATATTCTGTTATCACTACTGTCAAAGGAAGTCATCGGGATATTTTAATTATAAAACCACAAGGTTTAACTAATATCTAATTTCTAAAAGAAATTGACCTTGTATTACAGAGCATATTCCAGAGTATCCTGTAGTTTGCTAACTAGATATCATAATCTCTGTGGGTCTTAAAGAGCAAAGGATCCTGTCCATAGGCTTGGGCTAGCCTTTGAGAATATGTATCCTTATTGTTTCAAATGAAGGTCTCCAGCCAACTTCCATTTATTCGGAATTAGTTTATCAAACCAAAAGATGATGTACACCCCTGCTTTTCTTTTATTGCAATCAAGAACTACCTGAGACTAGGTAATTTATGAAGAAAAGCGGTTTAATTGACTCGCAATTCCACAGGCTGTATAGGAAGCACCGTTAGGGAAGTCTCAAGAATCCTAGTGGAAGGTGGAGGGAAAGCTGGCCTGTCCTATATGGCTGGAGCAGGCAGAAGAGAGAGCGAAAGGAGAGGTGCTACACACTTTTAAACAACCGGATATCGTGAGAACTCTTATCATGAGACAGCACTAGAGCAATGGTGTTAAGCCATTAGAAACCCCGCCATCGGCCGGGCGTGGTGGCTCACGCCTGTAATCCCAGCACTTTGGGAGGCCCAGGCGGGTGGATCACGAGGTCAGGAGATTGAGACCATCCTGGCTAACACAGTGAAACCCTGTCTCTACTAAAAATACAAAAAAAAAAAATTAGCTGGGTATGGTGGCGGGCACCTGTAGTCCCAGCTACTCGGGAGGCTGAGGCAGGAGAATGGCATGAACCCGGGAGGCGGAGGTTGCAGTGAGCCGAGTTCGCGCCACTGCACTCCAGCCTGGGAGACAGAGTGAGACTCCGTCTGAAAAAAAAAAAAAAAAGAAAAGAAAAAGAAACGACCCGCATTATCCAATCACCTCCCACCAGGCCCCACCTCCAACACTGGAGGATTACAATTCAACAAGATAGTTGGGTGGGAACACAGAGCCAAACCATACCAGTTTCCGTAAGAAAAATGAAGAGAGTTGAAAAGGCTAATTGAAGAGATTTTGAAAGTTATTTCTACAGAACTTCTGTCATAAAGAGGACTATCATCATCTCATCTTGGCTTTACTCTTTATATGTATGCCTACAATTAAAATCGCAGTTTATTCTTTCACCCTTAGCTTTTGGTGGATTCCTTTGTTCCACAGATAGTCTTGAATACATAGGACTATTGTTGTGGGGCTTGAGCCCAGCCCTTTCCTCAATTCTCACGTTTGGCTACTGTTGCACTCTACATTGCTTCAGAACGAAAGGACTTAATGTGAAAGGACTTAATATCACAATATGACACACAAAGGAATACTCAATTTATGTGGATTTGACGCCTGCTAGGGATCCATGAGTTTGATTCTCCCAGATCTCCCCTAGTTGTAGGGTATACTTTAAAAAAAATTAAACTGTTACTAACACGAAATTCTTAGAGTTTTCCCATTCATTCATCTTCTTCACTAGTGAACAGGGGCAGAGAAATGAAAAAATGTAAAATTGTGGGAAACCCAAACAGGTTTGAATTTGAAATTAAATTTTTCTACTTTTAGTTATATATAGTATACATCTCTTTGTAAAATAATTTATATACTGAAGTTAAGATATGAAATCTCTTAGTAATCAACTAACCAATTCATCTATCTTGAAATTGTCTACCTTCACGCTTGGAAAAGCCATCCTCATCTAAATACCAATATAACTAACTTTCTTTTATTATATCATACTATAAAAATGCTTCAGCTTTTTGAAAACTACCTGTTTTGGGAACAATTTAAATAACAACAGAAACTATTTACGGTGTCTTTAAACCATTGGCGAGAAAGTCTTCACACTTAAGGAAAACCACACTAATTAGGGTTTTCCCACCTTTTAAAAAACCACATTTTTTGATGATTATAAAAATGATATAGTGTGGTTTTTTTGAAGAAAACACGGAAAACTCATAAAGGTACAAAAAAGAAAACAAAAATAGCCAGTTAGGTTACTTTTGTATATACGTATTGTTGTGCATGTGTGTGTACACAACATGGCAGCACAACATGGCTTCATACTTAAGAGTATAGAAGGCATATGCTCTTGAGGTTGGGTTCTTGTCTTGGTCCATTTACTGTTGTTGTAACAGAATATGTGAGCCTGGGCAGCTTATAAAGAAACATTTATTTGGCTTGCGGTTCTGCAGGCTGTGCAAGAAGCAGGGCACTGGCATGCGCTTGGCTTCTGGTGAGGGCTTTCATGCTGCGTCAAAATATGGAAGAGAAGGTCTAAGCGGAAGTAGGCAAGTGTGAAGGGAAACCAAAGCCAGGGGATGAGGGATGTCTGTCCGAGCTTTACAGCAACCCACTCTGGAGGGAACTAATCTATTCCCAAGAGAACAAATGCCATCCCTACAGAGTGAGAACTCATTCAGTATGGTTAGATGGCATCCAGACATTCGAGAGGGTTCTGGCTCCCTGATCCAAACACCGCCCCCTAGGCCCTACCTCCCACCACAGCCACACTGAGGATTAAATTTTAACATGAGATTTGGTGTGGACAAACAAACCATATCCAAACCACAGCGACATATGAACCATGCTCTACCTCTTGCTAACTGCCCTGCTTAGACCAAGCAGTTCAACCTCCCTTTGCCTCTTTCCTTATCTATAAGATAGAAATTATAATAATGAAGCTTTTTTAGGATTAAGTGAGTTAATTTATATAAAACACATTGTAAATTTCAAAGAATGTTGATTATCAGCTGGGCATGGTGACTCACACGTGTAATCCCAGCACTCTGGGAGGCCGAGGCTGGTAGATCACTTGAGGTCAGGATTCAAGACCAGATTGGCCAACATGGTAAAACCCCATCTCTACTAAAAATAGAAAAATGAGCTGGGCGTGGTGGTGCATGCCTGTAATCCCAGCTATTCCCAGGAGAATCCCTGGAACCCTGGAGGCAGAGGTTGCAGTGAGCCGAGATCGTATCACTTCACTCCAGCCTGGGTGACACAGTGAGACTCCATCTCAATTAAAAAAAAAAAAAAAAGAGTGTTGATTACCATTATTACTATCTGAGATTCAACTTTTCTTATGTCAATAAATACAGTATACCTCTTTGCTGGCTACATTCAGAGTTATGTAACATTCATATACAAATCTTTGTGAAACCTTCAGATTATTTAGCGTAGATTCCTAGGAGTAGAAATATCTATATCCAATAATTTGAGTTTCTTGAGGGTTACTTATTAAATAAAAATCATATCTCACAGGCATAGTTTTGGGAGTTTGGGGAATGATGAGCAAAACGGACCCAGAGCTAGAAGAGAATATGGTTTGTATGAAAAGTGACAATGGAGAATGTACAGAGTACTATGAGAGTGCAATCTAGCCTGGAGGGGATTTAAGATAAAGTGACATTGACTTCAAGATCTAAAGAATGATTAGGGATTAATTAAATGGCCATTTGGAAGCAGGAGGTGAAATCAATGGCCAGCAAGAAAGTCTTGAAACAAGTTTGGGAGAAACCTCAAAGAAAGGCAGAGGGGAGGAAGAGACCTTCTGGATGAAGAGGAACAGTTGGGCCAGATCCTACAAGTCTGGTAATCTGTCTGCAGATTTTGGCTTTATCCTCTACATAGTCAGAGAAGGGTTTGAACAAAAGAATGACATTCATTCTTAGGGTGATGGTTACACTAAAAGCCCAGACTTCATCACTATGCAATATATCTATGTAACAAAACTGCACTAGTACCCCTTATATTTATATCTTTTAAAAAATGACATTCATTTGTACTACCAAAAATGAAACAAAGAACATTCTGGTTGTATGTATTGGAGGGAGCACTGTAACGGAATGCGGCCTTCCCCTTAAGAGGCAGATGCAAGCCTAGTGGTGGGAGAGATGGCAGCTGGGACTAGGGTGGTGGTGATGAGGAGGCAGAGGCATGGAGATGGTGAAAAGACTTTGATGCAGTAGCAGAACCTGCCTATGGGCCACGTGTAGAATAGAAGTGGGGAGAAGTAACTTCTAGCTCTCTGCTTTTGCAGCATACTCAGAAGAGAAGTGTGGAGGAAACAGATCTGTTAAGCTGGAACTACGGGTTGAATTTAACTTTAAATATATGATCTTTGAGGTTGAAAATTATGATTACAACTTCAAGAAAGAGTGTTGTGATTTACATCTGCACCAGCAGGATTTGAGGGGGGCTTTCATAATCATACCGATTTTTAATATTATTGTAATTTTTACTAACATTATTTTTAAACTTTGCCTATTTGGAACCTGAATTTTAATCTTGTTTAAAAACATGCACTGTGATTTCTAGTAGTCTGAGCATTTTTTTCTGAACTTTATGTACATGTAGATTTTTTTTCAATTGTCTGTTCAGGTCCTTTGACGATGTCTTGAGTACTTATTTTTATCTATTTGTATGGATTTTTTCTACATAACAGATCACAACCCCATACCTTTTGTATTTAATGAAATACTTTTTTCATATTTTTTAAAGAATTCTCTTGAAACATGGAGGTATAGAGCTTTTAAGCCAATCAAATCGTTCCATTTATCTGTGTGTGTGTATTGTGTATATATGTGTGTGTTTGTGTCTTGGCTGTGTAATCACATTTGTTGTTTCTGTGTTCACATATACTCTCCCATCCAGGGAGCAGACAAATATATCCTTACATTTACTAATACTTCTTAAGGTTTTTGTGATGGTGGGCTTTCTGTGTCAACTTGACTGGGCCCTGGAGTACCTAGATATTTGGTTAAACATTTTTCTGGCTGTTTCTGTCAGGGTGCATTTGCATGAGAATAGCTTTTGAATTGGTAGACTGAGTAAAGCGGGTTGGCTTCCCCAGTATGGATGGGTCTCATCTGATTTGTTGAGGATCTGAATAGAACACAAAAGCTGAGTAAGGGAGGATTTTCTCTCTCTGCCCAACTGCCTTTGAGCTGGGACATGGATCTTCTTCCGGTATCAGACTTAGACAGAACTCTACCATCAGCTCTTCTTTTTGTTTTTTAAGAGATTGCTTCTTGTGAATACCATTCACAGATGCCATCCATCAAATATGGATGTTTGATTAGCCTAGTCTTCTGGGACTCCAGCTCACCGACTACAGTTCTTGTAATTTCTCAGCCTCCTTAATCGTGTGATTAAGGATAGACAGAGAGATATAGATAGATCTAGATAGATAGATAGATAGATAGATAGATAGATAGATAGATAGATAGAGATTTACTACAAGATTTATTATAAGACAGATATATTCCCACCCAAACAAAAACAAACAAACAAAAAACCCAGAAGAACTACACAAATCTTTGGAGTCATCTAGGATAGTTTTTTCTTTTCCTTTCATATCACATTCATCTGCAAATCTCATTGTCTTGAGCTGTAGAATTTGACCTCTTTTATAACTTCTATAGCTATATAGATAGACATAGATAAATCTATATCGTTAGGTAGAGAGATAGATATCAATATAAATTGATAATTATAGATACAGATATCGTATTGGTTCTGTTTCTTTGGAGAACCTTGACTATTACAATTTTCATTTAAATGCTTTAACTATTTATGTATCTAGAATTTAAGCTGATGAATAGTCCAAAAGAAGCCTCTGAATTTACTTATTTTTTCCAAATATTTTTCAGGGCTATGTTTCGAATGGTCCTTTTCTGCTCACAGATTTATGTTTCTAACTATCATCTACTAATAATTTGTGGTGAAATTTACTAAGATTTGTTTCTGGGCTACTTTTTTCATCCAATGTTATGTTTATCAATAATTCTACAACTACCGTTTTGTTTTCTAATCGCAAGTTTAGGGTGAATTTACAAATCAAGTCAAACAAGTCTCTTGTATTATACCATGTTTTTCAGTTATGTTTCTCTCTGTTTTTCATTATCAAATTTATTTCTTCAGATGAACTTCAGAAACATGTTATCAAGTTCCAAAAATTTATGAGTCCTTAGCCAACACTTGAAATTTCATTAAATCTACTCATTATTTTAGGACAAAATAAACAGGTTATGATTTGGAGTCAATCTCAAAGAAATTTGTATGTCTTTTGCTTTATTTAAGTCTTCTTTTTATGTTTTTTAAAGGTTGGCTTTTTTTTCTTACATATTTGATCTGTCCTTAGCTAGACAGAGATGTTAAAAATAAACAGAATAGTGCTTTCCCATTGATTATCCTTTGTAATTTTTTTAAAAAGTTTTAAATTTATAGATAGATGTTTTATTATCTGGGACACATATTTTATTGTGACTTGTACTTTTAATTCACAAAAATATTATTCTTTATTTTATTTTTTGTGTTTCCGTCTTAAAAATAATTTGGCTGAAATCGATTCTGTTCCTATTTTCTCTGTGTTTGCCTAATAAATCTTTGCACTTCTTTGAAAAAAATGTCATTTTGATTTAGATAGTTTCCTTTTACTTATCATGTCCTTGGATTTTATTTTTAAGCACATCCTGAAGATATTTGTCTTTTAATAGAAAAGTTTAAACAATGTGTTTCCATAATAATGTAATCAGAATTCCGTCATCTTATTTTGTGTTTTTACTTTGCTTTCCATTCTTTACTTTATGGGTTTCATGTGAGTTCTCTTTCCATGAAAAGACTTTTGTGTGTGTTTGTTTTCAAGAAATATCATTTATCTATTGTTATCTAATTACCAAACTCAAGAATAAAATTATATTCTTCATTAACTCCCAATATAATTTGAGCAAATTCTTTTATAATTTTGTAAATATGACATATGGTTTTGTACTTGAATTATTTTTATTAAAATATTTCACATTATAGATCCGCTTTTTAAACAACTGTCTTTACATTTCCAGATCATTTTGAAACCATATTCTCTGCAATTATTTATACTTTGCTATATGTGTAACTGGTTTCAATAATACTAGAAATCTTGTATTTTAATTTCTGTTGATCCCTAGGTAGAACACAGTACATATATATGTTGCACAAAATATCTCCCCACTCAAAACAAAAAAACAGAAGAACAATACAAATCTTTGGAGTCATCCATGATGGTTTTTTCTTTTCCCTTCACATCTACAAATCTGCACATCTTACTGTCTTGAGCTGTAGAAGTTGACCTCTTTTATTACCTCTATAGCTATCACCATAGCTCAGCCCACCATTGCCATTTATTGCAATTATGGCAATGGTCTTCTATTGGGTCCTCTTCTACAATGGCCTCCAATTAAAATGTTAGGTAAGCATGTCTCTCCCGTGCTCAGCTCCTTTCGCTAGCTCCCCATCTTACTCTGAGCAAAATGCAAACATACTGCCTACTGTAGTGGAACATGCTCTCTGCCCTCCATCAACCTCCTATCCTCATTGCTCCAGCCACATTGGCCTCTTGCTGTCCTCTCCAAGAAGTGAAGCATACTCCCACCTGTGGTGGCCACCCCTGTATTATAATATCCCTCTGAGAGCTATCCCCTTCCATCTCTCTGGTTTTAATTCAAATATCTCCTTATTTAAGAAAACTTTCTGTATTATTCTTCATAAAATTTAACTCCTTACCTCTTCCACACCCCAATAAGTAATTGTTTTGTACTTCTCTTAAAAGCAGCAGAACATAAAACAATAGTAATCCTAAATAAAAAGAAACCACCCTAGCTAACAAAACATGCTAAATTTCAAACAAATAACTGTACTTTTAGAAACCTACCCTTACATAAAGGCAATATGGCTGCTAGGAGGGGCTGTAAAGAAAAATTCAGTTTTCTGAATTATAGAGACAAGAACACATTGAACAAAGGCCATATAAGGAACTTCCAAGACTGTTTGTGACCAGATGGAGACAAGTGGGGTGAGTGGGCATTGCGTATGTTTCTGAATTCCTGTGACTTGCTGTGTTCATGAGTTACTATATTTTATGTTCTGCTGTTCCAATGAGAAAACATAATTTACTTTGTTGAGAAAACATGTAGATGAACCAAAATATCTTCCATCTTTAATGACTTCATTCCCTTTCTGCCAATGTCACATGAGTTCACCCATGTCACAGAAATAGGTGCATGGCAGAACAGACTACACTTCTCTACTATGATATCTTTGCTTAATTTCCTTGATAGTGCCAGCACACACAATCTTAATAAGTTTTATTTTCTTTTGGGAAATCAATGAGGTTAGAAAATTATGGCTGCTGTATATTATTCCTCTTTCATTAAGATCTGTAGCGGATTCTTCTAGAAGACAAATGAAACAAACACGGGAGGCCTTCACCCTATCCAGCGCTGGAGCTGACTTACTGAGCGCTGAGGAGTATATGAGGAATGGCGTCTGGATCTGCTTTGTGTTCACTCCCAGAATCCAGTGGGGACGGAAAGAAATCATGCCTGATCCTACCTCACGGAGGACCTCGCAGAAGCCTGCCAGCTAATCGAGTTAATGGTCATGGGATGAGAGATGCTCCCAACAGATGTGTGGTATAATTTTGAGTGGGAATGAACCCCATTGGCCAGAATTGAGAGTCAAGTGGGAAGTGTGCCGTAGCCACAGGCATAGAAGCTGGGTGCTCACTCTGTGCTGGAGGACCAGAAGAGGTGTGGCCTGAAAGCTGGAGTTTCTGTCTCAGCCCAGAATGCTTCTGGCCTGGGGCAGTTTGGAATTCTGAGTGCTGGCTGTCTGGAACCCAGCTAGCTTCTGCTAGTAGAACACTGTGGATGCGAGACCCGCCTTGCCGAGTGTGTGGGGGCTGAGTGGGGCTTACTGCCACCTGCTACCCCCGACTCCCCACGTGGATTCATTTGTACAGCAGAGGCAGCTACACTCCTGCCTGTAATATTACCCCAGCAGGCAGGGAATTGCCCTCTGATCACCACTGGGGCTGCTGCTTGTACTCACAAGTGGGAGCCAAACAGCAAACTTGCCTGACCCAGTCCCCACCTGGCTTTGCCCCTTCATCTGCCCTGGTAGTGTAACACAATGGACAGAGACTCCCGGGAGCTCCATGGCCCTGCACATTGCCTGAAATACCAGAGTACGCCCCTCCCTTCCCCCCGACTCCCCTACCCATGGTAACACAAGGCAAGCACGAATCCCAAAACTACCAACACAGTTGGCGTTCTTTTGCAAGTGCCACCTCCTGGCTGGAGGCCAAGTGGCACAGCCCATTACAACATCTGCAGGCACAATAACACAGTGCCTAGGAAGGAGAAAACTTTTGCACAACCTCAACGATCACCATTGCCTACATCACCCTGGCTAGCCAGTAGATCTTGAGTCTGTCCACGTGCTCAGTACATGACCACCACAGCTGTATTTGAGAAGGCCAACACTCTAAGGCTATTTATAACCACGGAAATCTCACAGGGTCTACGTCACTCCCTTCCCACCCACAACTGAGCTGGTACTGATACCCACTGCTGGGGGACCAGACAGATCACATCACTGGATCCCTTGCAGACATTCACCAGCACGAGCATGGAGTATGGAAACCTCACTGGGGACGAGACCCAGAGGAGCAGCAGCATTCACAGCAGTCTGGCCCTCAGAGACCGCTACTCTTAGGGGTGTGGGAGTGCATCACATTAAAGGAGCATCCCATGGGACAAAGGAAACCAGATTGCAGGACTTGAGTCCCTGATCTTTCCACTGTGGAAAGTTTCTTTCAGCAGAGGCGCAGCTCATCATTTATACCTGTAACAGGACAGAGCACAAAAATCTCTCCTTCTTTCAAGCAAGCGGTTAATCAAGCTTATAAAACCAGGATGTGTATTTTGAACTAATCTCAATTTGCTGCCAACATAGAGTATCTTAAACTACTCAGCCTACTGATGAAAAAAATATTTCACCAGCAGAGGGCTGAAAAACAATGTGGCAACACCAGAAAGCTGTCTGACATTGCCTTGATCTGAGAGGATGATAGGAATTTTTTTGGCTGATTTTATCTGTTAGCGTCCTGAAATTTAGTGTCGTTACTTACATCAAATCAATCTAAGCTATTAAAAAGAAAAGAATTCTGGAGAATGAGGCAAGATCCAAAAGTGACTTTTTAATCTGATGAGCTATCATTTTGGATTTATGTATCTCATTTTCTCAAATGGCATGTATAGTTAATGAGGGTCAGGTTATTTCTCATGTGTATCCTCCATATCACTTACTGCGGGGATTTGTACTGCACTAATGTAGACAAATAATCTATTGTGAGAGGTTCTTGTTGCAAGTGGCAAGTTAGGCCACTGAATTGAATGGTTAAATTCTGTGTTTAAATGAGTTCTGGAGGACCAAGACTAGTTCCCACAATGTGAGATGACTTTAACTTTCAGTCCTTTAGTCTAGTAGGTAAGAAAAAAAAAACCAGAAATTAATTTGATTCTCAGCACCTGTACACCTGACTGCTGAGAATGATATGTTTAATTGCTCAGGGGAAGAACACTTTGAATAACTGAGAGTAAGTTAGAAATTATCATCTATACGTAAAAACTAGCATGCTATATTGTAATACCTGTGATATGGTTTAGCTGCGTCCCCACCAAATCTCATCTTGAATTGTACTTCCCATAATTCCTATGTGTTGTGGGATCCAGTGGGAGGTAACTGAATCATGGGGGTGGGTCTTTTCTGTGCTGGTGTTGTGATCGTGAATAAGTCTCATGAGATCTGATGGCTTTATAAAGAGGAGTTCCCCTGCACAGGCTCTCTCTCTTTGCCAGCCGCCATCCACGCAAGACATGACTTGCTCCATCTTGCCTTCCACCATGATTGTGAGGCCTCCCTAGCCATGTGGAACTGTGAGTCCATTAAACCTCTTTTTCTTCCCAGTCTTGGGTGTGTCTTTATCAAACTGCAACAGAAGAGGGCGCAAACTCCTCCTTTCAAGGAAAAGGAGAAAAATGTAGAGTTCAAAATGTCTGTGATTAACCACATAATCTGAGTCTTCTAGTAAATACTATTTCCTGGGAGAAGTGTAGTTACTTTGGAAGGAATCTGAACTTTTAGTTATTGATATACCACTTAGTATTTAAAAGACAGTGATTTACAAAAAGACTACGCAGAAAGCTGTGGGCTTTCCAAGTTTTCTCCAAAACCCCTCAGGTATTCCTGATGAGCAAGTGAAGCATTTAGAGGGTTTAACTCACCATGTATGTCTAACCTAAACGTAATTTATGAGTCATTGTTTTCTACTTAATAGCTAAATACTTTCACATATTTTTACTTATGGGATATAATTGAGGAACAGATACAAATTCAAAAAGCATCCAGAACTGAAAGCTCTTTCAATTTAATTTATGGTATATACCAGGGTTGGCAAACTGAATCTACAGAAGAAATCGGACCTATTATTTGTTTTTGCAAATAGTTTGATTAGAACACAGCCATGTCCATTCACTTACTCATTCTTTATGGCTACTTTTGTGCTACAACAGCACGGCTGAGCAGTTGTGACCTAGATGGTATTGACAGGATAGTTATTGACAGGATTGACAAAGTTGCGACTATTTACCATTTGGCTTTTTAAAAAAGAAGTTTGCCAACCACTGGTGTATATTATTAGATACATTAGTAACAAACGACATCATAAGTTTCTTTCTTTTTAGCAATCAGATATACCAAGGATACAAGAAATATATTTCACTAGAAAAAAATCTTCTGTTCGGCCATCTTGCTTCACCTTCCTCTTGAACAAAATCTTATTGCCAAATAATTTAAGAAAATAATTTGATCTTCAGATTCAATATTTGTGCCTCAGGTTTGCTTCCCAGGAATTAATTCCCACTTCAAAAAACAGACACACATATTCCAAAAGTGTTCTTTTATTTCTAGTAACATATATTGTATAAATACTCTATTTTATATGCACTTTCACAAAAGCGATATAATTTAAAAGTTTTTTTCATTAGAAATACATGTATAAAAATAAATATGTTATTATAGGCATTTATTACTAACTATAGTCCTTCTTGGAAGGAACACCCAAACCAATACTTATAAAGTACATGTAATTTATAGTAACATATTTTACTATATACATATGGAAAAAATCGTATTCTCACAGAAGAGCTGAACAGACATTCACCAGGATACGACTGTTGGACCAGCTGCCGGAGATGGACCTGCTACCCCTCAGCAGCCTCCCCACCACAAGACAAGTGATCTTAATGTCCCCAAACCTGTGGGACCCTGTCCTACACACCTCATTTTTGTTCCGGCATTTCATCCTCCTTGTGTGATTGTACTGATTTTCATGAGACACAAGTTATTTCTTTACATCCATATTCCCAAAGCAGGGTTACATGGTAGGAAAGAAAGGAAGTTGCAGGTACTAAGCTCATTGTGTCTCCTCTAGTTTTTACCAGCACCTAATGCTTCACTGCTTTTTTTCCACTGTAGACTTTAATGCACTTGAATGAATACATGGAGTTGTTTTTTCCTCAAAATGAATTACACAAATAAAGACTGAGATGGTCCAAAAAAGGAAAGAGGAAGCCATTTGAGTCATGTCACGTTGCTGAGCCTCTCTCATGTTGAACAATCTGAAGTTTTAATTCTTGGTAGAAATAATGTATAAACATTCTCTGAAACCATAGCAGCCATAAACAGTGCTGGTCAAAGATCCTATTTGTACTCCTTTCTCCCCCCGTTGTTAGTGAGGTAAAGTAAAACAGGTCTTAGTAAAATCTCACCTTTCTCCTACTTTTCATTTCCCAACCCCCGTGATACAAAGTATTTGATAAGTACCAGGAAACAGGGGTTGTAATAGTTCTAACTTTTTTTGACAATTGCTTTGTTTTTTTTAAACTTGTAATAGATGTAACAAAAGAAGTAATAATAATAATGCCCAGGGCTTTATTAGGCTATATCACTGCTCAGAGGTTAATAATCCTCACTAACTATCCTATCAAATTTGCAACTGGCAGTTTACTCTGATGATTCAACTGCTTTTCTATCTACCCCCATAATCCCACCTTACTGATACACCTCACTGGTTACCGGCAAGATACGCTGGCTCCCTCCAGCCTTCTTGCTTTCCCTGCACCAGCCCTTCCTCACTTTGCCTTGCCCTCAAAGCTAACACCACTGAAACCACTTAACTGCATTCTGCCATTGTGCAAAAGTCTATGAAATGTTTAGGTTTCTTTAAAGGATCACAGCTCTCATGAGATAACACCCCTCCATCATGGGACAGACACTTCAAGCTTCTTTTTTTGTAACCCTTCCCACAGGTCTTAGAACATGATGACCACTCCCCCAGCTGCCACTGGGGGCAGGGATGGTCTGCACAAGGTCTGGTACTGGCTGGCTTCACTTCCTTTGCACACTCGGAAGCAGGCTGTCCATTAATGTCTCGGCATTCTACCAGTCTTCTCTGCCAACCCGATTCACATGACTTAGAACATTCGCCCCACTCTTCAATGACCCATGCTGAGAAAGTGGGGATAGCATTGAAAGATTCCTTCTTCTTCTTTACGAAGTAGGTGTATTTAATTTTAGGTCGAAGGGCATTGCCCACAGTAAGAACCTGGATGGTCAAGGGCTCTTTGAGAGGGCTAAAGCTGCGAATTCTTTCCAATGCCGCAGAGGAGCCGCTGTACCTCAAGACAACCCCTTTGTACATAATGTCCTGCTCTAAGGTGGACAAAGTGTAGTCACCATTAAGAATATACGTGCCATCAGCAGCTTTGATGGCAAGAAAGCTGCCATTGTTCCTGGATCCCCTCTGGTTCCGCTGTTTCACTTCGATGTTGGTGGCTCCAGTTGGAATTGTGATGATATCATGATATCCAGGTCTGCAGGTGACAAAAACAGGCATAAATCTCTGATTCATTGGCTAATTAGATTATTTAGCTTAAAAACACATTAATCTTTTATGAGACATGTTTTTTTCCCAGACCTGTTGAAAGGCCCATTTAAATTATAAGGTCTGCAAATAGGTGTTTTAAAACTTACTTTGCACTAGTAACTGATCCTGATATTTTCTTACAAGTAGATCCATTTCCCCCACAAACACCACATTTATCAAACTTCTTTTTGGAGTCTATGATGCGATCACAACCAGCTTTTACACACTGTCCTTGCACACAGACAGAGGTGGAATCTGGGCTACAGGGAGTACCATCGACAACCTGAAAAAAGGACACATATCTAGTGTTTCATACAAGCAAAGGAAGGAGATGCTGCAATGATAAGTGGAAACATTTTCTCTCTACTTTCCTGACCATGCTAATTAAAAACAGTACCCTCTACACATTATGCATTTCATGCATTTACCCTTCATGTTGGCATGTTTTTCAGTACTACGTATAGACATCTGAAGAAATTAGAGATTTTTAAAAATTATTTATCTACGGACCTATCCCTCCTCCAGCTAAGGTCAATGCAAGTAGAGCTCTTTATCACTTTGTTTACTGCTGTATCTTCAGAGCCTAGAATAATTAGTATCTAGCAAGAGTAAGTGCTTCATAAATCACTTGCTGAATATTGAATCTGCAACTTGGGAATATTTTCATAGCCTATGGTGCTAATGACACACGATCATCTCAATCACATTAAATTCCATTTTCTGTCTGAGATCCAGATGTATTCCCTTAGCAAAACAGCAAAAGAAATGATGCTTTTCCCAGTTCAATATGTGTTTTCAAACATAAAAATTATCAATACTCAGACTTCCATTTCAATTATTCTGTTTGCCCCTGCTACTGCTAGTTACCCAGTTACAAGTATTTTGGACCATGCATAAACTATTTTCCAAAACTACTGGTTACTGTGTGAACATATAATGTATCTAACTATGAGCCGTACGTGAAGCCTTGTCTCACAGAGAACTTGATTGTCCAAAAAGCTTTTCTTTGTATATAGAAGAGTAATAGCGAGCAATTGCAAGCATCTGAAGTGTTAGATTTAAGCTTCATTCATAACTGAAAACACTAAACTCAAAGCAGGCAGTTGCCAATTTATGTAAAAGAAAAGGAGTTCAAATTTGAAATTGAAGATATGTTAATATGGAAAGCAAAGAAAGTATATCAAAAATTGCTTGAAAAGGTAGCAAGCTTAGGCCTTGGTTTTTAGGTAAAAATAAGGTAAAAACTAACTACCTTGGGCTGCAAAACGAAGAAGTAGCCAATGCCTTTGGCTTGGCAGATGAGCTTGCACCTGTCCTTTGGTGAGACGCCAGCGTACTTGGGAATCCATTCCACCGCAGGCCCACTCCCAAAGGAAGCTTTTGAAAACTCGTTGTGTGCCTCACATTGTTCCTCTCTAAAGGTTTTTCCTGGAAAGAGAATAATATGATAACGTTATCAGTTTCCAATCTTGAGCCACCTGTTGGTGGGTACATCTTTTTTTTTATCCCGTTTCTTAAAATCAGAGTTGATTGCTCCTCACCATTATTGTCTGGACAGTCCTCAAGGTTACAGGATCTGTAGCGCACTCGTTTGCCTTCACAGTACTTCCCTCCATTCTTTGGGACTGGGTTGTCACATTCCCTCATCGTGTACTGGACTCCTCCACCGCACGTTCTTGAACAGTCTCCCCAAGGCCCCCACATCCCCCAGCTTCCATGAAAAGGAGTCTAAATGGAGATACAAATCATCAGCATTAGAATTCTCTAAAGAGAACTTTTAGGGTACCAAAGAAAACCACATGGAACAAAGAATCAATTCTAAAAATAAGCTATCTCGCATTCCTGCTAGAGGACACAGATGGGGATGTTTAACTTGGTATCAAATCTTTTATCATCACTTTGTTCTTTTCAATTCTGAATGTGTTTCAGTAGAAAAACTCACATCAAAATGCTTTCTGTCGGTTTTGTTCACACACTTGCCGTTGATACACCATTTCCCTTCTCCACAGCTGGTGCCATCTGCCCATGGGAAGTGTTTGGTTTGGCACACCAGCACCCCGCCAGAGGTGCCGGTACACCACAAGGTGCTGCACGTGCTGGCTGCATCAGGGCAGTGTTTGGAGTCCTCCCCAAATGTAAACTGGCACTGCCGGTTGGCATCGTATGAGGTGCCAGGGAGATCGCCTGGGAGCTGTATGGGATTCTGAGGCTTGTCCATCAAACATTCCCCTGCAAAGGAAATGCCAACCAATATTAATACAGAGTTAGTGAGGGCACGAAGGGGTAGATCCCATTTCAGAAAATATTTATCATATGAGAAAATAGATAGCAAAGTGATTTGAAAACTGTAAAGCTGGGGGAGGAAAATGCTAAAAAGATGTAGATTACTATTAAGATCTTATCCTCAATGGGGTGCTTCTATATTAACAATGACAGGAAGTTATTGATCTGCTAACAATGTGAATGAATGGGCTTTGGGAGCTACTCAACCAGAAGCACTATTTTTTATTTGGAATTAAGATCTCAACAGTTAGGATCTTGACAGAGAAAAAGTACTTTTGACGTGGGGAAAATAAAAAGAACAAAAAGGAAAGAGTTCATTTAACTAAACTTTATGCATGAAAGGTTGGATGCCATCTAGAGAGAGTAGCTGGAACATCTCACCATGACCATTATCCAGAAATGATGTAATCATGTAGGCACTGCAAGGAGACCAAGGCTGGCTGTGGTCCAGGTTGGAAAGCATTGATGCCATCATGTGGGAATCCTGGTTCACACCATTAAGGCTGGCACACTGCTTTGCATCATCATGTGGCATGTTAAACACGTGGCCTAGGAAGCAATCCAAAACCCACATTAAAATATGGATCATGGCTGGGTGCGGTGCCTCACACCTGTAATTCCAGAAGCCAAGGCGGGTGGATCACTTGAGGTCAGGAGTTTGAGACCAGCATGGCCAACATAGCGAAACCCTGTCTCTACTAAAAATACAAAAATTAGCCGGGTGTGGTGGCATGCACCTGTAATCCCAGCTACTGGGCATGCTGAGGTAGCAGAATCGCTCGAACCCAGGAGGCAGAGGTTGTAGTGAGCCGAGATCACGCCACTCCACTCCAGCCTGGGAGACAGAGTGAGACGCCATCTCAAAAAAAATAATAATAATAAATAAAATATGGATGATACGCAGCAGGTTTTTTTCCCAACAAGGATTCATTCATTTGTCCCAAAATAATATTTCTAGAGAAATATATTTAGGAGATCGGCTATTTTGCAGACCATGTCTACTTTTCACAGGGTGTAAACAAACATACACATTTCCAAATGTCCAGAGCTACTACTATCTTATTTTTTACTTTAATAAAAATGACCATGTTTGAAATAGTGAAAAAATATTTTCTATAGTTTCTAAGATGCACTAGGACCTAAAATAGCAATATAACCTACAGACTCTCCTTCTTATATTGTTTTACCAATTTACATTTCTGAATTGGGCTTAACTCCTGCTTTGAAGCAGACTTACCTAATTCATGGGCTGTAGTGAAGGCAGCTTGTAAACCATCATCTTCTATGACGGAGCAGCTTCTGCTCGGATCACACACAGTTCCAACATCAGCCATCCCAAGAGTATCACATGTCTGGGACCCACACAAGTCCTACAAAAAGCAAAGGTAAATCGTTATTAATAAGGGGAGCATGACCCTTGGGATCTAACTTTTTTGGCAGGGTGTGCCTTTACATATGCTTTGGAGCATCTACATTCATTATTGTTGACATAAGAAGACTTCATGTGACTTTAATCAAGCTTTTTTCCTAATGCTTTTAAAATGGAACTGTGAAACTTGAGATATTGAAATTACAGTAGAAATGAGTAAGATAAACCATGCTAGCCAATTAAAAAAGGTTAACTGCAAAAACACTGGTGAAATGCCTTGTATATATCTTTTTGGTACAATGTAGACTACTAAGAGGACAGTCTCACAGCTGGTACCATCTTCCTCTTACCTGTCTGGTGAAAAGAATTGCTGTGTCATAGTGCTCTGCATCCCGGTCACTGAGTGGGTTGTGCTGCTTCTGCCAGTTGCAAAAGTTCCGCAGAGTGAGGGCAGCATTGGAGGTCACTTCTGGCCCCTTCTGTTCATCGTGGATGACCAAGATCTTCACCACCACCAGGCTAACTGAATTACGAATGCTGGGGTGTTTGTACAATCTGGCTGCCACCGAAAACAACGTGAGAAGGTAATGCTTTAGACCACTGCCGTGGAATTCTGCCATCGACTGGTCTGCCACAAGCATGGTTTCCACATAGCGGTGACTGGAGACAAATCGCTTCTTTCTGATGCTTCCAGTTCCTGTAAAGAAAAAAAAGAAAGTTTGCTTATGGTCAGGCTGTCCAAGAATAGTTACCTTCCTAGCATATATTAGGAAAGCCTAACCAGTCAAAGCAAACAAAGCAAAAAATATACCCACAACAACAATAACAAAAATATTTGCATATCTTCACTCGAAGTGTTATTTTTAAAGTTCTCTCCTCTCCTTTAAATAAAAAGACCACGCGCTTCTTTGCATGGTCAGGCTCTTTCTGTGTGTGAGCAGGATTTCTTCTGTTCTCTTTGAAATCCTGAAGTCTGAACAAGGCAGTTTCGCACATCATCCTACCCAATTGTAGTAAAATCTTGGAGCAAGGGGTGGCAGGCAGAGGCCCTGAGTCACTCTTTCACAGGCGAGGGCTCAAATCCTGAATGAGATCATCAGGCTCCACGTGGAAGGCCTCGGGTAGGGCCTGGGCTGCTGCCAAGGGGCCGGGCCTTAAGGAATCTCAGACTGCACAGCTCTGCTGTCTCATTCCAGGGGTCCCTGGGGTGCTCCGCTCTTGCCAATTCCGGGCACAAGGACCACCCACTCTGCCCAGCAGCCTATGGCCCCCACTCCCACTGCCCCAGGGAAATAAGTTCCAGCTTGCAGGCGTGATTGATTATTTGGAACACAGCCTTCCACTCCGGACTGAGACCCAACCCCTGCGGAAAGTCCTGAACTGGGCTGCGACCACTTTGCTCCCAGGAGCAGAGGAGCAGGGGAAAAGGGGAGAATTCTTTAAAAAATGACACTTGAGAGAGAGTTAAAGAAGGAAAAAGGCACCAAAGTGATAAAACAAAAAGAACTGGAGAATAAGCACTGCAACAAGAGAGAAGGCGTAGCAGGAAGGACCGGCAGTGACTTTCAACAGTGCTTGAGAGCAGAATTATGGCCGCGAGAGGGAGTGCAAACTGGGAGGCGGGGCAAGCCCGGGAAAGACCTCCCAAGCAGGTTCTGCGAAGGGGCCCCACCGCCTTCAGCCCGCCCGGGTCAGCCTTATAAGGGGGAAAAGGGACAGAAGCCTGCAGAAGAGAGATCCTAGCGTAGCTGCTCAGGGTACCTTCCTAGGTCACCATTGCTCCTCTGCCCTCTCCACATCCGCCCTCCAGTGAGCGCAGGATGCACGCACAGGCGGCGGTTACAAAACTCGGCGCAACGTTGCAACCCGCACAAAAGGCGCACACAAAATCGTTAAAAAGAAATACGCAGACTGGAAAGAACTCGCGCAAGCTCCAACTCACTAAAGGTGGAAGGAGTCAGGTTACAAACTCTCCCTCCCCGGCCTAAATGCTTTGCTTTAGTTTGCAGAAAATCGTTTGTCAGTTTTTTTTTCTTGGTTATTCATTATTTGGGCAAATGGAAGTATGTTTTCTAGCTGAGTTCACCAATCCAAACCTCAAACCACATTCCTCCACTCCAGGCCTCCGTTCTGTCCGCGGACTTATGCTCCTGCCTGCCAGCAGGAGTCTACCCTGAAGTCGCGTGGGATAGAGAAAGTGAGGAGAGGAGGATGAATGGACAGACAAACGACAGCAATTCTTCTACCTGCGGGCTGTCCTACGCGTTGCAGTGCCGGGTCCTGGGGCGACCACTGAGCTCCTTCGTCCTCGCCCTCAGTCCCTTCGTCCTCGTCTTCGGTCTCCGCTTTCCCAGTTGGCCGGGGCTCGTCGTCCACGACCCCGCATGTGCCGCCGCCGTCGCCCTGCCGATTCCGCCGCAAGAGGTGGAACTCTAGTGGTGCCGGCGGCTTCTCCCCTGGGGCGGCGGTGGCGAGGCGCTCGCTGGCGGCGGGCAGCGGCTGGATGAAATACGCCTCGCCCCGCAGGTAGAAGGCGCCGCGCACGCCCTCGCAGAGGCTGAGGGCGGCAGCTGAGCTGGGATCGCCATTCACGGTGCCGGAGTAGAAGCAGTGCGCCAGGTCGGGTTCCGGAAGCGGCGTCTCGGACCCGGATTTGCGCCCCACGTTCTGGAGCGTGAAGCCTGGCGCCAAAAAGCTGCTGTCGGGCCGCAGCTCCAGATCCAGCTGCTGGTCAAAGGCATGCAGGCGGAGGCGCGTGGTCCCGTGTCCCGGGGCGCGCTCCAGCTCCGGCACCACCAGCTCCTCGTCCTCCTCCGAGGGGCGCCCGAGCGCGTCCGACACCGCCAGTAGCGCCGCGGCGAGCAGCAGCAGCGTGGGCACGGGCCCAAGGCTCCGAGACCCCGGAGCCCGCTCCGCGTTCCCCATGTCGCTGCCCAGCTTGCGCCTTCCGAACCCCTCGGGTACAGCTCGCTGCATTGGAGCCCAGGAGACACCGCTCGCAGCAGCGCACGGAGCGAGGGAGCTTTAGTTCGGGTCGGGAGAGCAAAGCCTCGCTGGCCTGCTCTGGGTTGTTAAAATTAACAATTTCTATAATTCGTTGGAAGGGCGCGCAGAGCCGGCTACAGCCGAAGCTCCCGGAGTCACTAAGAGGAGGCGCTGCCTTTCTGCCCGGCGCGCGGGAAGTTTTTCTTCCAGCGCAAAGTTGGAGACACTGAGAGGCAGGCGCAGGCAGAGTGGCTCTGCGGGGACAAGAAGCGCTCTGGGGCGCCTCTGGGGCTGAGGCAACGCGGAGATTGGTGCCTGGCGCCCCTCTTCGGCCTCCGCCTTGGCTGCGGTGTTGCTCACTCTGCGCAGGGCTCTCCCCTCTCCGTCCCGTAGCGCACCCTGGCTTTGCAATAGCCCCTGGCTCGGAGCCGCTTTCCAGCGAGTGCAAGAACCGGGCAGCTGAGCGGTCCTTTTATAGTGGACCAGCGAAACCCCCCCCCCCCCCCACCCCCCTCCTCCCCTTTGGCCCTTTTCCATCCCAAAGACACCGCCCCCGGCTCCGTTGGTGCTAAACCGCGCTCCGCGCTGCGGGCTCGGGAGGGGGAGGGGGCAGCCTCAGCGCTGGCTCCACGCCACTGCTCGTCAATCTAGGGGCGGAAGGGGCGCTGTGACCAGCACTTTGTACTGCTGGGGCCGCTCCAGGGAGAAGACTCTCCCTTCCACCGCTTTTCTCCCTCGCCGGTTTCCTGGACCACCCTTCCTCCCCACTGCCCGGTTGCGGTAACTCAGTTACCGCGCTGGGCTGCGGTTCCCAGGAGGGAGGGTTCGGGTGGAGAACGGAGTCCGTTCTCCAACATTTCCCTATGCTGGAGCTGCCCTGAGTCTCCTTCCCTCCTCCCTCAGTTCCCTCTTCCCCAATCTAGGAGATGAGCTAGGGCTACACTTTCTAGAAAAATACACCACCCCACTTCTCCACCTTCCCAGCCTGCCAGGAGCTCCTTAGCCGCCGCCTGCTCTCTCTGCCCCAACTTTTCTCGGGAAAGCTTGGTTGGCCCTGCGCTTCCCCCAGAAAGCATGCCTGGGTGAGGGGCCGGGTGACACTTCTTAGGATCTGGATTTTAAAATATGTTTGCTTATGCCTTCACCCTCCACCAACCCCCACCCGCAAGCCACCTCTTCCCCAGAGACGACTTTGTGACGACCCGGTTTCACATTTCTGGAATGGGTGATCTGGGACGCGGCTCAATTCCCTAGAGCCTAAGGAGGGAATTGCGCTTTCTCTTCTTCATTCTAGAAATGATCGGCTCCCGCCAGTCTGCGTGCTTTCACTCAACAGCAGCTGCAAGCCCTAGGCCAGCGTCGCAGAAACGGCCAGGAACCCCACTTTCCTACCCGGGGGCCAGCAGTGATCGCTGGGGCTAGCAAGCGTGCAGTGGGGGAAAAGAAGGAAATCGGCTTCCTTCCCGGACCCCTCCTTCCTCTTCCTACCAGGAAGGGAAAAGAATATATCCGCGTTACGAAAGCAAGGAGAGCTGAGCCTTTCCACCAACAGGTCCTTAGGAAAAAAAACTGAGTGGCTCCTCTCTCCAAAAAGTGGGAGGGGCTCAAGGACCCAGAGGAAGGACGTGTTTCACAGGCGGAAAGCAGCGGGGACAATGGCGAGAGCGACCGCCCTAGCCCCGGGCGGACCCGCAACCCTCACACTCGCGCGCCCCCGCGTTAGTGCTCGACCTGGTCTCCGCCTTTCCGCCCCACCCCCGTCCGGTCTCTTGGTTGGCTCCAAGTAGATCTGGGTCCTTTCCTCGCTCCTCCCCAGATCTTCCCAACTTCAGTCGGCCCCAGCCAGAAGCGTCCCTTCTAGTTCTCCCACACGTCCCTCTTCCAAGCTTTCTTTTCCGGATGCTTTCCAACTTATTTTTTCCTAGCGAGATTGCTTACTTGAAAAAAACAAAAAATCATTGCTTTCCACTAATCAGGAAAAATCAAATGAGCAAGAATGGCAGAGAGAAGCAACTCAGCTTACTTCTGAAGGGCTTAGTAACGACCTCTAGTCCCCACACATTTAGGAGTGGGTGGTCCCGTAAATGTAATTTTGGTTTCTTAAAATCACCCTCATCGTTGAACGTTGAATAATCAACCAAGGCCTTAGATATATTTTGACAGCGCTCGATTAACATTCTGATAGTGTTTCTGCCTACCTCTTTTCACTGAGTCTCTCCTTTGCAGCCCTCGCTCTCTCCCCCTTTTCCATTTCTCCTTCAAACTCAACGTTGACATCCGCACACATGAGTGTGTGATTCCTTTCTGCATTGTCCAGCATTGTCCAGCCTACCTCTTTCTCTTCCACTTTGAACTACAAGGATTATTCCTTCCTGTTTCTCTGTTTCTGAAACGTCTTTTCCCAAACATCTGATCATTCCTACTTCCCAGTTTGGTTTTTAGACTTTTTTTTTTTTTTAACATTGTTATCTTCTATTACAGTAATTTTTTGACGATCCATTTTCTATGATTTCATTTCATTTTACTTGTTCTTTCTAGGTAGAAGAAAGGTAAGACACTTGAGAGAACATATGAGGAAAGTCATGTTAGACTTTCAAGATATTGACTGCGGGATCACAAAAGCATGAATGCAAAGCCATCCGTACATTTTCAAACCTCTTGCTTAGAAAAGGGCTCAGAAGATAATATATGGTGACAACAGTTACAGCCTCAGAGTGGCTTTGAGATGGAGATTTGAGATTGAGATTTTGGACACTCATAATCTCCATCTCAAGGAGAGGTGGCCCAGAGGCTGAATGAAGATGAGTGAAGGTAGATGTGATTCCCTTAAATTGGGGCAAAAAGGGACAAAAACAGCAGAAAATCTGTATCTTTAAAGACATATGTAATGTATTTCAGTCTATCAACTTCTCTACATAAACTTTAGCTTTTAAAAATATGTTAACGTAAGTTTGACCTTTAGTGTGTTTCTACCTGCAGGATATTCTTATTGGAGGTTTGTTTAAAGTATACATTTCTGATCTTGAATGGGTTACTACAAATCCATTATAATTTTTTCACATTTCATGTTGCGGATACAAGTAGAGTTGAAAAAACAGTGAGTTAAAGGCAAAAGGATGGCCGGGAACATGGCTTTTTTATTCCCTGGGTTTCTGTCCAGATTTCTGTTCTTTTGCATAACGACTCCAATCTGTTGTGCACCTGTAGTTCTGGGAAATGATTCTTTTTTAATCGCTTCAACAGAGACATGGATGTTGGAGTTGCCAACTACTGAGCTGAAAAACTCCATCTATGCTCAGAAGAACATTTAATCCACTTACTTTTTCTCTTTTTTTTTTTTAAAGATCAGCACTCATCAGGCATTTGTGGTAATATGCAAATATATACATATGACATATATGTATATTTATAAGCAAAATGTGAATTGGAAAAACATTTGAATGTAGAAACAAGACCACAGGAGTAAATTTGTACAAGGCACTAGTAAAAGTGACATGTAATGTTGGGTTCTTGTAGTGTTTCATAATCCAATTTTTGCTCCTTGATTTGAATGGGCACCCAGAATAACACATGCTATCCTAATCTCTACTCCCCATATTTTGGGTTTTATTTTTATAGAATACATATGGGCTTATATAAACATTAATCTTAACATGTTCTAATTTACACATGTAAGCCAATTTTTATTTCTAGAAATAACAGAACTCAAAACATTTGACATAAAATTATTGGAACAATTAACAGTTTGACCTATTGAACACATTATTGTCCTCTACGAACAGAGGGACTGTCTGAAAAAAAGAACAAGTTGTTTGCATTTTAAAGCGAGAGAGAAGCATTAAGGTGTTAATTTCTATTTACACCTTATGTGTTCGTATTTGTTTCACTGATTCATATGTTATAGACACAATATTCTATTCACAATTTTCACGACATCTATACCAATGTAAGTATTCAACAAGTAGCCATGAAATGAGGAAATCTGCTAATATACATGAGCTATTAGAATTGTTTTAATGTAAACATTGTCTAGAGAAACAACTAATGTGCATATTTTATAACCGGGAAATGCTTTTTATTCACAGTTTAGTACCATAAGATTGACTGATTAGAAATAGGGAAGCTGTTTGGTATTAGTCCTACTTTTGGGAACGTATGGTCTAAAGTAATATTGGACAAATGGATATTTTATTTGATCACAAATGAGAAAGTAGTTAGAAAACTTCTAGTTTAAACAGGTTATATACCCAGAAGTATTGCAAATATTGGAGAGAGAAAAATTATCGTAGCTTGCATTTAGACTCAAAATTGATATTCCCTCCAAATCATGCACTTGTAGAACTGAGAGGAGTATGATCTGCCAGATCGACTCCCTTTGTGTAACTGATGCAGAAATGAGACTCAAAAGGGTTAAGTAGTTTTCCCAAGATGTCATAGCGAGAGTCAAACTGGGGGCTTAGAAATGACTCTGACTCATAACTTTTAATCAACTGTTTTGACATTTTAACCTATCTAATTGTGTAAGAGGTAATTATATTGTCAGATTTCGGAATGATGTTGTTTCCGGTTAAGTTTTGTTTTAATTATAAATAGGAATTTTCCAGCAATAAAAAATTTCCACCTTAAAAGATTCTCAGACTTCAGGACATCTTTCTCCAAACACAAGGTGGCGATGGTCTACAACAAATGATGTGCAACTCCGTGTTTTTTTTCCTTTCCTTTTTTATTCTTAATAGTTCAAGTTAAGAATTTGCAAAAGTTTTACATCTTCTCAATCATATTTAATAAATTCTAATTAAATATTCTCCTACCTCTTAGTATTATGGAAAATATTTTTAAAATATTACAATGTTAAATGAATTTATTCTTGAGGGCATCATAAAATGCTTTTTAAAATCAACTACTTTTTAATTATGTGTTTGTATTACCATAAACAAAAATCCGATTAAACTTTAAAGAAAGAAAACTGCCTCTGACAAAATAATACTGTGGACTGCTTTTATTCATTACATTTGAGAACTTCTTGTCATTCAAATGAAAAGATTAAGGACATTTGCAATCCACTAAAACAGATTAAAAACTCATTCATTTATTCAATAGATATTAAGTACATACAGTATGTTTAGTATACATTAGTACTTGACAATCAATACTAGTTAACTGGTTTCCTTGGTTTAGAAATTTTCCTTAGCAACAACGTAAAGCTTAAAATGGAAAAAAAAGTGAGAAAATGTTCTACCACCAGGTGGTGACAAAAGATAAAATTTAAAATCACTCTTAACGAGTGCGTACTTCATGTAATTCGTGAATACTGCAAATATAAGTGACTTCCGAATGTCATGTGAATTTAAAACCATATTCTAGGAATATTTTATTACTTAAAGCAAATTAATATTAACATTATCTCCAGTTTAATAAATGCTGGAATTGGAAGTGGACAGTTTTAGTCAGCAGGCGGCACTTGAGACCACAGAATTAAGATATTTTAAACTATTTCACTACTGCTTTTTTTCCCCACCTGGCTTATAATTATTGATTGGCTGATTGAGATAGGAGCTGGTCCCCTCCCTACACTTCCACTAGCAGGGATTTAATCAGAGGCTGAAAATCAATTGTCCTTTGAAAGTGATTTTTGCTAAAGATCAAGAGCAATATTTGGTTATATCTCAGCCTCTATCCTATAACATTTATCATTTTATAGTGCTCTTTTGTGTAAGATACAATAAATCTTATTAATAACCAAAAACTGAATTATGAATTATTGCAATTCATTGGCCATCTACTTGGGCAATTACAATGGTTAGTAGCTCAGAAGAACTGATATTTGAGCACTGTATCTTCAAATTCCTAAGCCTGGGTTAGGATGCTTGCTGCTGGAAACACTGGCTGGAAAGCTTTCTTGTTCCATGTGGCTCTCAGATCACCCTGAGAACTGGACACACTCGTAATTGGTTGATGGTAGGCTTGTATATTCATGAAATGTTGATTGGAAAGGCCTAGACAATCTCTCTAAATACATAATTGGACAAGATTGTTGAAAGGATTAGAGTTGGACACTATTCTAAAGTGGCACGATGTCTAAGCATAGAGGTTGGGGGTCTTCCTGTTCCCTGCACTAAATACCCTGAGAGCTAGTAGTGGAGAGCCACGTAATCCACATTTGAATTCTGGCGTTGTGACTGCTGCATCCTTACTTTGTGGCTTCAGGGAAGCCATGGATCATCCCTGAACCTCAGCCTCCTCATATGTAAAATGGAGATGACGACAATCTTGACTTGGAGGATAATGCACCTTTGTATTTGCTTCCTCCTCTGTCTCTTCCTTCCTAGCTACCCCCTCCTGTTTCCTAAACTTACTTATCCTCGCCCTCCCCACCTCTACAGGGACTGCATGCACACAAGCCCTTTTCTCAGGTTGTGCTTTCTGGGCTAAACTGAGTTGAAAACCATGAGCATCAGGAGATCTTCTAGATGGGGCTGCTCACTGATCAGAGGGCAGTAGAACCCGTTTGCTGGTGGTGAATGGAATGGGATCGCCCCCGCATGCAGTGTCAGTGCAATGACAAAGAGTCTCTGTGTGGGATTAGGTGGTAGTGTGGGGTGAGGAGCAGGTTTATGCAGCAGCAGTGGCACTTAGATAGTATAAGGAAAATAACAATTGAAAGGAACGTGCAGTTGGATGGGTTTTGATAGTTGCTTCAGAGCAGGGGCTGGCAAGCTATGACCTTCAGGCTGACCATCTGTTTTTGTAAATAAAGTTTTACTGGAACAAAGTCACAATCATTGGCTTATGTATTTTTCATGGGTGCTTTCACAATACAAAGCAGAGTTGAATAATTGCAAAAGAGAGCAATGTCCTCCAGTCCAAAATATTTGTTTTCTGGCCCCTTCAAAAAAGTTTACCAACGCCTGTTTTCAAGGTTATTTTGGAAATATAGAGATTATATACAGAGATTACATAGTTTTCTAACTTAATTTGAAGACATGCCATAAAAGTCACTTTTATCTCCTGCAATCAGAGAGCAGACAATGCTGAAAATCTAGAAATGTATAATCTTATAGTTGTTTTATATTAAAGTTAGGGTCCTAATAGAAAAACTGTGGGATTCTGACACATAAAATAGAGACATTTGGATGGATGAGCCCCAGATTCTCCTAGACCCTGCAGAAGCAGATGTCACCCCCTTGCTAGAAGAGAACACCCTTTTTTGGCCTAGAGACTGTAAAGTTCTCAGCAGAGGCAGGTGCCTCAAAAGGATGCTTGTCCTGCTCATCTTCTGCCCCATTTCCCCCTCATTCCTAGCTTCTTAAAAGTCTAAAATTTCTTCGGGAACTTTTGTAAGAAACACTGACCATATGTATTAGTCAAGATTCTTCAGAGAGATAGAACATATGTATTTAATGAGATTATGAGGAATTGGCTCACATGATTATAAGGCTGAGAAGTCCCATGACCTGCTGTCAGCATGCTGGAGACTCAGGAAAGTCAGTGGTTTGATTTTAGTTCAAGTCTGAAGGTCTGAGAGCCAGGGGAGTCGATAATATAAACCCCAGGACAGAAAAAGACTGATGTCCCAGCTCAAGCAAGCGGGAAGACAAAGAAGGGGAAATTCTGAAATTCCTCCTTCCTCTGTCCCTTTTGTTCTATTCGGAGCTTCAGTGGATTGAATCATGCCCACCCACATTGGGGAGAGCAGTCTACTGGAGTCCACTGATTCAAATGTTAATCTCATCTGGCGACATGCTTACAGACACACCCAGAAATCGTGTTTAATCTAGGCACCCCTTGGCCTGGTTAAGTTGACATGTAAAATTAACCATCACATCATCTGAATTATATTTCATAAATATTTTCCAAATTTATGAAATGGAAGCAATAGTGTGTGTATTTAATATTGAAAGCAGTATATGTTGTAAATATAACATATATCATATTGGAAGACCTCTCTCTCCATAGTAAAAATTCTGGGAATCTGGAGAGGTGATAGCCAAACCAAAACCAGGCCCAGCTTCACTATGAAGCTTGGTGGTGGTTGTCCATTCAGGTTTAATATCAATCTGATATTGATTCTAGTCAGGTATCTGGCTGAGATTTCCAGGATAGCAACAGTGATTCCAGGAATCTTTCAATTTGTCTGTCTGACCTAGAGAGATTTGGTTTGAGGAATGCTCATTGTGTGTGTAGTAGGGGGAGATCTCACACTTCAGGTCCCATGTCCCTGCTTCCAGAGCAGTGGCTGCCTGCTGTTTCCTGCCAGACTGATTCTACCCTTTATGTCACTCCTAACTTAAGAACTCCTATCCACTCAAAAGAACCAGCTGGCAGGGGAAGGGAACTAATTGCCAATGACTTTATAATTGAATGTACATTTTTCTACAGTTTTGTTGTGACAATAATAATAATGCCTGATATTTGTTGAGTGCCTACTATATACCATGCCTACTTAATATACATAACCTAATTAATGCTCACATGTAGATTTATTGCTATTAATATCCCTGTATCATTGATGAGGTTACTGAGGCAGAAATTTGGCTAGCTCACACAGATAATAATTGATGGAGTCAGGTAATCTGTTCTTTTAAACTTTAACACAATGTACTATATATACACCTGTATTTAAAACATTGTGAGGGTGATGTGGTGTAGGAAGAAAGAGGACTAGGTTGAGAATCAAACTATCCAATTCCAGGTTGCAGCCATCTAGCTCAATGTCCTCAGTTACCAACTCTCTGGGTCTCTCAGTTTCTAAATCTAGAATGGGTTGAACAGCTCCAACTTGAATATTACATAACTCTCAGTGTAAATTTGGTACTTCGAATGATGACAGATGTACAAATTGATGTACCTTTGTTTTAATGGCATATCTTTGTTTCATAAGTGATTTATCATATCATCAACCATGGTGAGGAAATTATTCCTCAATTAAACTTTGCCTCAATTAGAACATTGTTCATATTGGAATATAAGACACACTTGTTTCTATTTCCAGAAACCCACTGTAGATAATGGCATTATTGTTACCCATGTCTGGAAACAATGAATTAAAATTCTAAATAAGGCTATTCTGTTTTAGGTAATTTTGCCCATAAATAAACTGAGAAATATGATGGTATACAACAGGGTTTAGTGAGGATTTGGTGACACATTTTGTAGACTCTGTAACTTTAAAAATCATACACAGTCATGTGCCACAAAACAATGTTTCAGTAAGGGTTGGACTGCATATATGACAGTGATCTTATAAAAATATAGCACTGCATTTTTACTGTCCTTTTCTATGTTTAGATATACAAATACCATTGTGTACAATTGTGTATAGCATTCGGTACAGTAACACATTGTACAGGTTTGTAGCCTAGAAGCAATAGGGTATATCATACAGCCAAAGTATGGAGTAGGCTTTACCATCTAGATTTGTGTAAATACACTCTATGGTGTTCATACTGAGAGACAGGACTAGCTGGATTTCCTCCGACTAAGAATCCCTAAGCCTAGCTGGGAAGGTGACCGCTTCCACCTTTAAATACGGGGCTTGCAACTTAGCTCACACCCGACCAATCAGATAGTAAAGAGAGCTCACTAAAATGCCAATTAGGCAAAAACAGGAGGTAAAGAAACAGCCAATCATCTATTGCCTGAGAGCACAGCGGGAGGGACAATGATCGGGATAGAAACCCAGGCATTTGAGCCGCAACGGCTACTCTCTTTGGGTCCCCTCCCTTTGTATGGGAGCTCTGTTTTCACTCTATTAAATCTTGCAACTGCACTCTTCTGGTCCGTGTTTGTTACGGCTGGAGCTGAGCTTTCGCTGGCCGTCCACCACTGCTGTTTGCCGCCGTCGCAGACCTGCCATGCTGACTTCCATCTCTCCAGATCTGGCAGGGTGTCCGCTGTGCTCCTGATCCAGTGAGGCGCCCATTGCCACTCCCGATTGGGCTAAAGGCTTGCCATTGTTCCTGCACAGCTAAGTGCCTGAGTTCGTCCTAATTGCGCTGAACACTAGTCACTGGGTTCCACGGTTCTGTTCGTGACCCACAGCTTCTATTAGAGCTATAACACTCACTGCATGGCCCAAGATTCCATTCCTTGGAATCCGCGAGGCCAAGAACCCCAGGTCAGAGAACACGAGGCTTGCCACCATCTTGGAAGCGGCCCGCCACCATCTTGGGAACTCTGGGAGCAAGGACCCCCGGTAACATTTTGGCAACCATGAAGGGACCTCCAAAGCGGTGAGTAATATTGGACCACTTTCGCTTGCTATTGTGTCCTATCCTTCCTTAAAATTGGAGGAAAATACTGGGCACCTGTCGGCCAGTTAAAAACAATTAGCCTGGCCGCCGGACTTAAGACTCAGGTGTGAGGCTATCTGGGGAAGGGCTTTCTAACAACCCCCAACCCTTCTGGAGGCAGCTTCCACTTTCAATTCTCTTGGGGAAGCTGAGGGCCGACTAGAGGCAGAAAGCTGTCATCCGGAACTCCTGGCAGTAGCCGGTTGAGATCATGGCACAGCCAGAAGTCTCTACTCAACAGTTGCCCATGTGTACGCCCCTACCTTTCCTCCTGACCCGTACCTCCTGGGTCCCGACCACGACTTTCTTGAAAGTGTAGCCCCAAAATTCTCCTTACCTGTGAATCTACTTCCCCTGATCCATGGCTCCTAGGTACTAATGGTTCAGTTTCATTTCCTCTAGCAAGTTGTATCTCCAAAGGGATCTAAGGAAGCTCTATGCTGTGTCCTTAGGCATCTAGGCTATAACCCAAGGGGGTCTTGTCCCTGGTGTCCCTCCCGATTTAGGCATACAGCTCTCGACATGGGCAGTTATGTGGGACCCGTTCCCCACCACCCTTGCCAAGGCCCCAAGTTTGTAATGGCTAAGAGGAGAGAGAGAGAGGGAGGGCAGAGAGAGATGGAGGGGAGAGAGACAGAGGAGAGAGAGACAAACAGGGAGTCAAAGAGAAAAAGAAAGAAAGATAGAAATATTAAAAAAAAACCAACAACAGTGTGCCCTATTCCTTTAAAAGCCAGGGTAAATTTAAAACCTATACTTGATAATTGAAGGTCTTCTCTGTGACCCTATAAATACTCCAATACTACCTTGTCAGTGTAAACAAGGGCGTAGCCTGAAAACACTGAGACCACTGACAACCCATAGCTTTCCTATCAAAAAAATCCTTAGCCCAGTAACCCGCAGATGCATTCAATCTGTGGCGGCAACTGTTTTGCTAACAGAAGAAAGTAGAAAAGTAACTTTTAGAGGAAACCTCATTGTGAACACACCTTACCAGTTCAGAATTATTCTAAGTCAAAAAAGCAAAAAGGTAGCTTACTAACTCAAAAATCTTAAAGTATGGGGCTATTGTGTTAAAAAAAAAAAAAAAAGGTAATTTAACACCAACCGCTGATAATTCCCTTAACCTAGCAGGTTTCCTAACAGGGGATTTAAATCTTAATTACCATACAAAGGTCTGACCAGACCTAGGAGGAACTCCCTTCAGGACAGGACCATAGATGGTTCCTCCCAGTTGATTGAGGAAAAAACCACAATGGGTATTCAGTAATTGATAGGGAGACTCTTGTGGAAGCAGAGTTAGAAAAATTGCCTAATAATTGGTGTCCTCAAATGTGTGAGCTGTTTGCACTCAGCCAAGCCTTAAAGTACTTACAGAATCGTAAAAACTATCTCAATCCTGACTCAAAAGGTTGCCTACACCCTCTCTGAAATGAATTTACATAAGAACTGCTTTTATGGGAATGCAACGTGGTGGGGCAGCTGGGTTGTTATGAAATACTGAGGAACCCAGCCCAGCTCTAGGACTCATCCCTGAGCACAAAGGCAATGTTGGGCACGCTGGTAAAGGACCACTAGAATCCAGCAGCCCAAGCCCCTTTATGGTCAAGAAAGGCGGGAAAAGGGGTGCAGGACTGCTACCTCGGTGAGCATAATGAATCCGATAAGCAGAGGTCCGTGGGTGGTTACGCACCCTGTAAAGAATAAGCATTAGGCCCTTAGAGGATGCTCTAGGACTAATGCTCATCGGAAAATGACTAGGGGTGCTGGCATCCCTATGTTCTTTTCTCAGATGGGAAATGTTCCCCACCCTCCCCAAGGCAAAAACACCCCTAAGATGTATTCTGGAGAACTGGGACCAATTTGACCCCCAGACGCTAAGAAAGAAATGACTCATATTCTTCTGCAGTACCGCCTGGCCATGATATCCTCTTCAAGGGGGAGAAACCTGGCCTCCTGAGGGAAGTATAAATTATAACATCATCCTACAGCTAGATCTCTTCTGTAGAAAGGAGGGCAAATGGAGTGAAGTGCTATATGTGCAAACTTTTCATTAAGAGACAACTTGCAATTATGTAAAAAGTGTGATTTATGCCCTACAGGAAGCCCTCAGAATCTACCTCCCTACCCCAGCGTCCCCCTGACTCCTTCCCCAACTAATAAGGACCCCCCTTCAACCCAAACGGTCCAAAAGGAGATAGACAAAGGGGTAAACAATGAACCAAAGGGTGCCAATGTTCCCCAATTATGCCCCCTCTAAGCAGTGGGAGAAGAATTCGGCCCAGCCAGTGTGCATGTACCTTTTTCTCTCTCAGAATTAAAGCAAATTAAAATAGGCCTAGGTAAATTCTCAGATAACCCTGATGGCTATATTGATGTTTTATAAGTGTTAGGATAATCCTTCGATCGACATGGAGAGATATAATGTTACTGCTAGATCAGACACTAACCCCAAGTGAGACAAGTGCCACCATAACTGCAGCCTGAGAGTTTGGTGATCTCTGGTATCTCAGTCAGGTCAATGATAGGATGACAACAGAGGAAAGAGAATGATTCCCCACAGACCAGCAGGCAGTTCCCAGTGTAGACCCTCACTGGGACACAGAATCAGAACATGGAGATTGGTGCCGCAGACATTTGCTAACTTACGTGCTAGAAGGACTAAGGAAAACTAGGAAGAAGCCAATGAATTATTCAATGACGTCCACTATAACACAGGGAAAGGAAGAAAATCCTACCGCCTTTCTGGAGAGACTAAGGGAGGCATTGAGGAAGCAAACCTCCCTGTCACCTGACTCTATTGAAGGCCAACTAATCTTAAAAGATAAGTTTATCACTCAGTCAGCTGCAGACATTAGGAAAAAGCTTCAAAAGTCCGCCTTAGGCCTGGAGCAAAACTTAGAAACCATATTGAACTTGGCAACGTTGGTTTTTTATAATAGAGATCAGGAGGAGCAGGCGAAACAGGACAAATGGGATTTTAAAAAGGCCACTGCTTTAGTTATGGCCCTCAGGCAAGTGGACTTTGGAGGCTCTGGAAAAGGGAAAAGCTGGGCAAATCAAATGCCTAATAGGGCTTGCTTCCAGTGTGGTCTACAAGGACACTTTGAAAAAGATTGTCCAAGTAGAAATAAGTCGCCCGCTCGTCCATGCCCCTTATATCAAGGGAATCACTGGAAGGCCCACTGCTCCAGGGGACAAAGGTCCTCTGAGTCAGAAGCCACTAACCAGATGATCCAGTGGCAGGACTGAGGGTGCCCAGGGCAAGCACTAGCCCATGCCATCACCCTCACAGAGCCCTGGGTATGCTTGGCCATTGAGGGCCAGGACGTTAACTGTCTCCTGGACACTGGTGCGGCCTTCTCAGTCTTACTCTCCTTTCCCAGACAACTGTCCTCCAGATCTGTCACTATCTGAGGGGTCCTAGGACAGCCAGTCACTAGATATTTCTCCCAGCCACTAAGTTGTGACTGGGGAACTTTACTCTTTTCACATGCTTTTCTAATTATCCCTGAAAGCCCTACTCCCTTGTTAGGGAGAGACATTCTAGCAAAAGCAGGGGTCATTATACACCTGAACATAGGAGAAGGAACACCCGTTTGTTGTCCCCTGCTTGAGGAAGGAATTAATCCTGAAATCTGGGCAACAGAAGCACAATATGGATAAGCAAAGAATGCCCATCCTGTTCAAGTTAAACTAAAGGATTCTGCCTCCTTTCCCTACCAAAGGCAGTACCCCCTTAGACCCGAGGCCCAACGAGGACTCCAAAAGATTGTTAAGGACCTAAAAGCCCACAGCCTAGTAAAACCATGCAATAGCCCCTGCAATACTCCAATTTTAGGAGTACAGAAACCCAAAAGACAGTGGAGGTTAGTGCAAGATCTTATCATTGAGGCTGTTGTTCCTCTATACCCAGCTGTACCTAACCCTTATACTCTGCTTTCCCAAATACCAGAGGAAGCAGAGGGGTTTACAGTCCAGGGCCTTAAGGACGCCTTTTTCTGCATCCCTATACATCCTTACTCTCAATTCTTGTTTGCCTTTGAAGATCCTTCAAACCCAATGTCTCAACTCACCTGGACTGTTTTACCCCAAGGGTGCAGGGATAGCCCCCATTAGCCCAAGACTTGAGCCAGTTCTTATACCTGGACACTCTTGTCCTTTGGTACATGGATGATTTACTTTTAGCCACCTGTTCAGAAACCTTGTGCCATCAAGCCACCCAAGCACTCTTTAATTTCCTCGCCACCCGTGGCTACAGGTTTCCAAACCAAAGTCTCAGCTCTGCTGACAGCAGTTTAAATACTTAGGGCTAAAATTACTCAGAGGCACCAGGGCCCTCAGTGAGGAATGTATCCAGCCTATACTGGCTTATCTTCATCCCAAAACCCTAAAGCAACTAAGAGTGTTCCTTGGCATAACAGGTTTCTGCCAAATATGGATTCCCAGGTACAGCGAAATAGCCAGACCATTATATACACTAATTAAGGAAACTCAGAGAGCCAGATGGGTACCAAATGGGTACATTTGGTAAGATGGACACCTGAAGCAGAAGTAGATTTCCGGGCCCTAAAGAAGGCCCTGACCCAAGCCCCAGTGTTAAGCTTGCAAACAGGGCAAGACTTTTCATCATATGTCACAGAAAAAACAGGAATAGCTCTAGGAGTCCTTACACAGGTCCAAGGGACGAGCTTGCAACCCATGGCATACCTGAGTAAGGAAACTGATGTAGTGGCAAAGGGTTGGCCTCATTGTTTATGGGTAGTGGCAGCAGTAGCAGTCTTAGTAACTGAAGCAGTTAAAATGTTACAAGGAAGAGATCTTACTGTGTGGACATCCCATGATGTGAATGGCATACTTACTGCTAAAGGAGACTTGTGGCTGTCAGACAACCGTTTACTTAAATATCAGGCTCCATTACTTGAAGGGCCAGTGTTGCGACTGTGCACTTGTGCAACTCTTAACCCAGCCACATTGCTTTGAGACAATGAAGAAAAGATAGAACATAACTGTCAACAAATAATTGCTCAAACCTACACTGCTCGAGGGGTTCCCTTGACTGATCCCGATCTCCACTTGTATACTGATGGAAGTTCCTTTGCAGAAAAAGGACTTCAAAAGGTGGGGTATGCAGTAGTCCTTCAAAATCGAAGAGCTTTAGACTTGCTAACCACCGAAACGGGGGAACCTTTTTATTTTTAGGGGAAGAATGCTATTATTATGTTAATCAATCTGGAATCATCACCGAGAAAGTTAAAGAAATTCAAGATGGAATACAACGTAGAACAGAGGAGCTTAAAAAACACTGGACCCTGGGGCCTCCTCAGCCAATGGATGCCTTGGATTCTCCCCTTCTTAGGACCTCTAGCAGCTATAATATTGCTACTCCTCTTTGGACCCTGTATCTTTAACCTCCTTGTTAAGTTTGTCTCTTCCAGAATCGAAGGTGTAAAGATACAAATCATTCTTCAAGTGGACCCCCAGATGCAGTACATGACTAAGATCTACTGAGGACCCCTGGACTGGCCTGCTAGCCCATGCTCTGATGTTAATGACATTGAAAGCACCCCTCCCGAGGAAATCTCAACTGCACAACCCCTACTATGCCCCAATTCAGCAGGAAGCAGTTACAACAGTCCTCCACCACCCTCCTCAACAGCACCTGGATTTTCTTGTTGAGAGGGGGCACTGAGAGACAGGACTAGCTGGATTTCCTAGGCCGACTGAGAATCCCTAAGCCTAGCTGGGAAGGTGACCGCTTCCGTCTTTAAACGCGGGGCTTGCAACTTAGCTCACACCCTACCAATCGGATAGTAAAGAGAGCTCACTAAAATGCTAAGCAAAAACAGGAGGTAAAGAAATAGCCAATCATCTATTGCCTGAGAGCACAGCGGGAGGGACAATGACCAGGATATAAACCCAGGCATTCGATCTGGCAACGGCAACCCCCTTTGGGTCCCCTTTGTTTGTATGGGAGCTCTGTTTTCACTCTATTAAATCTTGCAACTGCACTCTTCTGGTCCACGTTTGTTACGACTCAATGAGCTTTTGCTCGCCATCCACCACTGCTGTTTGCCGCCATCACAGACCCGCCGCTGACTTCCATCCCTCCAGATCTGGCAGGGTGTCCGCTGTGCTCCTGATCCAGTGAGGCACCCATTGCCGCTCCCAATCGGGCTAAAGGCTTGCCATTGTTCCTGCACAGCTAAGTGCCTGGGTTCATCCTAATTGAGCTGAACACTAGTCACTGGGTTCCGTGGTTCTCTTCCATGACCCACGGCTTTTAACAGAGCTATAACACTCACCACATGGCCAAGATTCCATTCCTTGGAATCTGTGAGGCCAGAACCCCAGGTCAGAGAACACGAGGCTGCCACCATCTAGGGAGCTCTATGAGCAAGGACCCCCCCAGTAACAATACAATGACAAAATCACTTAACAATGCTTTTCTCAGAATGTATCCCCATTGTTAATTGATGCATGACTGTGTGTGTATAAGTATTTATCGCCAAAAGAAGAAATAGATTTCAAATTTCCATATTGTATCACTGAGGCAAGAAATATAAAGACTTCAGTCTTACGACTTTTCAGTTAAGGAAACAAAATGGACTCTTAAGTAGATAAATATGATAAATTTTTGGAACTCATCAACATCATTCTCATCATTCCTGATATTTATCAAGCACTTACTATATGCAGATACTGACCTATCTATTCACATTTATTATAGCTTGGCCAAAATTTATCCCTATATTTTTAAGAGAATGTTTCAACAAGGAAAAGATAAATATATGACAAGTTTTTACATCTTTGCAAAAACCATATAAACATTTCTACCTGGAAGAAGAATGGGACACTAACCCAAATTTAAACAGCTGGTGTACATCCAAATTCAAGGCAACTGCACAAGCTATATATACTTTACATTAGAAATTAGAGACCAAATAAACAGAAGCAGGTGAAACGAAAAGAACGTTACAAGAGATTTTCAGACACCCATTAAACACAACAACTCTCTTCTGAACAACTCCTGTGCGATAAGGGAAGAGCAAGAACTCACGTGGTATGAGAAATACTGCAATAAGAAGGCTCAAGTAAATCACTTTTTGGGTCTATTTTTGCAAAATTAAGAATTTAAAAAAAGAAAATTTGAGACATCACATAGAAAAAATCAAAAGCATAAAGGAAAAATACCTATAAGCTTTTAAGAGAATAGAAAATAACTTTAATGAATTAGGCTTATACCCAAATGCCATTTCTGAGTGTCTGCAGGACATGGCTTTTGAGAGAAAATTGAGGCTGTCAGTCACCTCTTCCCTGTGTTGAGCCTAGGTGCCAATACTTGCCTGAGGTTTAAACACAGATTTGAAGGTTTTAGAGGTTTTAATACCATTAAAACCAGATTTGAAGTTTTTAATACCATTAAAACAAAAAAAATTAGATTTTTCCCATCAACTATATGTCAAATCACAGATGTCTGTCTGTTCACTTTATCTGCATATAGAAAAGAGTGCATAATGAGGAGAACTTCTCTTAAAATGCTATGCCTTTTTAGCCATTTCTTTACTAATTTTTATAATTTTATTATGCTCTTCTTCCCCACTTTATATTTTATACACCCTGGTTTAGTTAAAACAAGTACATAAATCTTATTATTTTGCAAGAATATTGCAAATGGTTGTTGACAGCTTCAAGTACTTCAGTGTAGGCATAAATTTCATGGGTTTCTTTGTTTTTTGTTTTTTGTTTTTTTTTTGGTGGAGTCTCACTCTGTCGCCAGGCTGGAGTGCAGTGGTGGGATCTTGGCTCATCACAACCTCCATCTTCTGTGTTCAAGCGATTCTCCTGCCTCAGCCTCCTAAGTAGCTGGGACTACAGGCCCATGCCACCATACTCAGCTAATTTTTTTTTTTTTTTCTATAGAGACAGGGTTTCACCATGTTAGTCTGGATGGTCTCAATCTCTTGACCTCATGACCTGCCTGCCTCAGCCTCCCAAAGTGCTGGGATTACAGGCATGAGCCACCACACCCGGCTGCATAAATTCCATGTTAAGAAACTGAAGGAAAAGAAGTTTTCTTATCAATTGAAATGACTTTTAAAAGATTGTATAATTTTTCTGTGACTTCGTCAATTTTATTTTCTCTCCCTCTTTTCTTCCCTCCTCTCCTCGCTTCCTTCCTTCCTCTCTTTTTACATGTTTATTTATTTATTTTTCTATATACTGTGCTTAACACAGATTTTTTTTTTTTTTTTTTTTGAGACGGAGTCTCGCTCTGTCGCCCAGGCTGGAGTGCAGTGGCGCGGTCTCGGCTCACTGCAAGCTCCGCCTCCCGGGTTCACGCCATTCTCCTGCCTCAGCCTCTCCGAGTAGCTGGGACTACAGGCGCCCGCCACCATGCCCGGCTAATTTTTTTTTTGTATTTTGAGTAGAGACGGGGTTTCACCGTGGTCTCGATCTCCTGACCTCGTGATCCGCCCGCCTCGGCCTCCCAAAGTGCTGAGATTACAAGTGTGAGCCACCGCGCCCGGCCTAACACAGATTTTTTAATGTTTATTAAATTCCTACTTTGTGTCAGGTGCTGTACTGGATACTAATGGTATATACTTTGCACCCAAAGACTTCACAGTCTTATCAAGAATTGTTAGAATACTTCTGTTTTAGTGTAGTTAGTGATCTACAGGGAAAACAGACAGAGTAGAGAGGTTGGGACCATTAACTCTGTTCAAGGGCATGAGGTGCGGGGAGGAGGGAGCAGAGATGTTTTACAAAGGGAGAGTTATTGATCTGATTTTCTTCATTATATTATTTTGAGACTTGATAGATATATCTTGTATGTGAATAATATTTCCATTTCTGTTCCTGCTCTAAAAAGTTAAGTATGGAACACTTCACTTCTTTTGGAAAGGTCAGGTGTTCTAGAAAAGATTTTTCAATTGAGGTTCTACTCATTTACATTAGCACATTTTAGTCTGTGTAGCTTAGTCTCTGCATTCTAAATTTTCCTTGTTAATCGTTCTTCTGTTTTGAGGCAATATAAAATCTATATGACCCCACACAGATATTCACATATTAAAAGACTTTATTACTGAGAAATATAGTTTAGCAATTTCAGGAAATAACAAAGAAAATTATGCTAAACCTAATTTTAAAATCTAAATCTAAATTATGTTAAAATCTAATTTTAAAAGCATAGTGAGTAGCTATTATTGTTTAACTCTTTCTGCTTATCTGTAAAACTTTTCTTTAGCATCATTTAAGAATTTTATCAATGCCTCTTTGTTCTTTGAAAAAAAGGAAAAATTATGAGAGCTTATAAAACTCAAAATCTAAAGTGTCATTCACTACTTAGTTTAAAGAATGAATCTGGGGCATTTTCTCATTGTAAAGAAAAACTTTAAACTTGGAATCTTCAATTTAATATTAAAATATTTTAAATATTTTGCATTAATATTTTCTCCTTTACATATGGTTTACTTATTCTCTTTATTCTCTCTTTTTTTTTTTTGAGACGGAGTCTTGCTTTGTTGCCCAGGCTGGAGTGCAGTGGTGTGATCTTGGCTCACTGCAAGTTCCGCCTCCTGAGTTCATGCCATTCTCCTACCTCAGCCTCCCAAGTAGCTAGGCCTACAGGCGCCAACCACCAAGCCTGGCTATTTTTTTGTATTTTTAGTAGAGACAGGGTTTCACCGCGTTAGCCAGGATGGTCTTGATCTCCTGACCTCGTGATCTGCCCACCTCAGCCTCCCAAAGTGCTAGGATTACAGGTGTGAGCCACCACGCCCGGCCTACTTATTCTCTTTAAAATGATTGTGTATAAGTAATAGGAAAAGGCCTTTTGACTTTTTGTATTTTTCCCTACTTTTCTAATTATTTCTGTTAAGGATGGTACATAATAGTGAAATGGTTGATGAGGAGAATCTTATCTTCCTAAGAAAAAACGTGTTTCCACTTCCTTTTCTTAGAGAAGAGGGAAATACATATATTGAGAAGTAAAAATTACAAATGAAAAATAATTTAGTTTTTGTCCTATACTTATTTTTTGTAGACTACATTATATATCTATATTTATATGTATACACACAAACATTCATACATTAGAGCAATCAATATATGCCTTTACTTATATTTTTACAAATTGTGACAGTCTTACAATCTTGAATTATTATCTGAGTTGGCACTTTGAATAATATATCATTTTTAATGTGAATCATTTGAGGAGTTGAAAAGTGCCATTTGAATGCAATATGTATTAAACCTGAAAGGTCCTTTTTTCCTCATTCATTCTCTGGTAGATATTAATGTAAATGTTAATATATAGGCTCAATGGTTCCCCAAGAAATCTAAAATAAGAAAATAATCACAATGAAAAATGAATTTTTCTGATTAATAAATGAGTCCAAGACATAAATCATTCAAAAAATATTAGACCATCCAAGGCAAACATATATAAAATATTTTTAACAATACTTGAGTAAAATTGATTTAGCTATAACTCACAATAATGATGATGATAGTGGTGGTGGTATAATAACTCATATTTACTCACTACTGGGGTTTTCAGGCACTACATTAAATACTTTCCATGTATTAGTTTATTTCCTCAAAAGAGCCCTATGAAAGATTTTCTATTGTTGGAAGCTTAGAAATGTTAATTGACCTGCCTAAGTTCCCATAGCTAAGAAGCAGTTTATGTAGTCATTATAAACTGTCTACCAAATATTTCTGGTTTTCTTTCCAAGCACATGTTAGTATTGTACTTCCCTACCCACTTGAAGTTAGGCGTGTCTGTGTGACTTGCTTTAGTAAACTGCAAGCCAAGTGACTTAAATTGGCCAATAAAATGAAAGCAGAGTATGACTTCCAGTTGGAAACTCTGAAGCCACTGAGTGATTTGCCATGCTCCCTTTCTTTTCCTCTGTAATGACAATGCTTATGTCAAAATCACTGGCTGCTCTATAAGCCTGAGTCTTGGAAGAATGACAATGACAGCACAGCTTACAACCATAATGGACAAGCAGATTCAAGGTGCTGGCAGGTTCAGTGTCTGGGGAAGATAGATCTTCAGTTCATAGATAACTGTCTTCTAGCTGTGTCCTCACATGTTTGAAGGGGCTGGGGGTCTCTCTTGGGCCTCTTTTATAAGAGTACTAATCCCACTAATTAGGGCTCTTCCCTCAATGGCCTAATCACTTTACAAAGGCGGCTCCTCCTAATGCCATCATCTTGGTGAGGCAGGAGAATAGAGTCTGGAGGCAGGAAACCTAAGACCAATTTATGCTGACTTCCAAGGACTAAATCTAAAGGAAACCCCAACTTTCCATGCCCAAATAACAAAAGAATCAAAGGCTATTCCTTTTGAAGCCCTCCCCTTTTGTGCTTTGCAGATAAAAAATGGAAAGTACCTCTGATAGGTCCCCTCCTGTAACCAGTCAGACTGGTGGTGGGCCTAGTCTAAATTTGCATAGGGATATAACTTTGTAACTTCACTTCAGCCTCTCATTGGTTGCCTTCCATAACCAATCAGACTGGCCGGGGGCCACTCACCACATAACCAATGGGAAACCTCTAGAGGGTATTAAAATCCCAGAAAATTCTGTGACCAGCACTCTGGAGCCGCTTGCTTGAGTCTGCTCCCACTCTGTGGAGTGTACTTTCTTTTCAGTAAATCTCTGCTTTCGTTACTTTATTCTTTCATTACTTTGCATATTTTGTCCAATTTTGGTTGAAAATGCCAAGAACCTGCACAATCTGTAGTCAAAACCCTCTGCCTGTAACATTAGGGGTTAGGATTTTATTTTATTTTTTTATTTTTTATTTTTATTACTATATTTTAGGTTTTAGGGTACATGTGTACAATGCGCAGGTTTGTTACATTTGTATCCATGTGCCATATTGGTTTGCTGCACCCATTAACTCGTCATTTAGCATTAGGTATATCTCCTAATGCTGTCCCTCCCCCCTCCCCCCACCCCACAAAAGTCCCCGGAGTGTGATATTCCCCTTCCTGTGTCCATGAGTTCTCATTGTTCAATTCCCACCTATGAGTGAGAACATGCGGTGTTTGGTTGTTTGGTTTTTTGTCCTTGCGATAGTTTACTGAGAATGATGTTTTCCAGTTTCATCCATGTCCCTACAAAGGACATGAACTCATCATTTTTTATGGCTGCATAGTATTCCATGGTGTATATGTGCCACATTTTCTTAATCCAGTCTATCGTTGGACATTCGGGTTGGTTCCAACCCTTTGCTATTGTGAATAGTGCCACAATAAACATATGTGTGCATGTGTCTTTATAGCAGTGTGATTTATAGTCCTTTGGGTATATACCCAGTAATGGGATGGCTGGGTCAAATGGTATTTTCTAGTTCTAGATCCCTGAGGAATCGCCACACTGACTTCCACAATGGTTAAACTAGTTTACAGTCCCACCAACAGTGTAAAAGTGTTCCTATTTCTCCACATCCTCTCCAGCACCTGTTGTTTCCTGACTTTTTAATGATGGCCATTCTAACTGGTGTGACATGGTATCTCGTTGTGGTTTTGATTTGCATTTCTCTGATGGCCAGTGATGATGAGCATTTTTTCATGTGTTTTTTGGCTGCATAAATATCTTCTTTTGAAAAGTATCTATTCATGTCCTTCACCCACTTTTTGATGGGGTTGTTTTTTTTTTTCTTGTAAATTTGTTTGAGTTCATTGTAGATTCTGGATATTAGCCCTTTGTCAGATGAATAGGTTGCAAAAATTTTCTCCCATTCTGTAGGTTGCCTGTTCACTCTGATGGTAGTTTCTTTTGCTGTGAAGAAGCTCTTTAGTTTAATTAGATCCCATTTGTCAATTTTGGCTTTTGTTGTCATTGCTATTGGTGTTTTACACATGAAGTCCTTGCCCACGCCTATGTCCTGAATGGTATTGCCTAGGTTTTCTTGTAGGGCTTTTATGGTTTTAGGTCTAACATTTAAGTCTTTAATCCATCTTGAATTAATTTTTGTATAAGGTGTAAGGAAGGGATCCAGTTTCAGCTTTCTACATATGGCTAGCCAGTTTTCCCAGCACCATTTATTAAATAGGGAATCCTTCCCCATTGCTTGTTTTTGTCAGGTTTGTTAAAGATCAGATAGTTGTAGATATGTGGCATTATTTCTGAGTGCTCCATTCTGTTTCATATATCTATGTCTCTGTTGTGGTACGAGTACCACGCTGTTTTGGTTACTGTAGCCTTGTAGTATAGTTTGAAGTCAGGTAGCGTGACGCCTCCAGCTTTGTTCTTTTGGCTTAGGATTGACTTGGCGATGCGGGCTCTTTTTTGGTTCCATATGAACTTTAAAGTAGTTTTTTCCAATTCTGTGAAGAAAGTCATTGGTAGCTTGATGGGGATGGCATTGAATCTATAAATTACCTTGGGCAGTATGGCCATTTTCACGATATTGATTCTTCCAACCCATGAGCATGGAATGTTCTTCTATTTGTTTATATCCTCTTTTATTTCATTGAGCAGCGGTTTGTAGTTCTCCTTGAAGAGGTCCTTCACATCCCTTGTAAGTTGGATTCCTAGGTATTTTCTTCTCTTTGAAGCAATTGTGAATGGGAGTTCACTCAAGATCTGGCTGTCTGTTTGTCTGTGATTGGTGTACAAGAATGCTTGTGATTTTTGTACATTGATTTTGTATCCTGAGACTTTGCTGAAGTTGCTAATCAGCTTAAGGAGATTTTGGGCTGAGATAGTGGGGTTTTCTAGATATACAATCATGTCATCTGCAAACAGGGACAATTTGACTTCCTCTTTTCCTAATTGAATACCCTTTATTTCCTTCTCCTGCCTGATTGCCCTGGCCAGAACTTCCAGCACTATGTTGAATAGGAGTGGTGAGAGAGGACATCCCTGTCTTGTGCCAGTTTTCAAAGGGAATGCTTCCAGTTTTTGCCCATTCAGTATGATATTGGCTGTGGGTTTGTCATAGATAGCTCTTATTATTTTGAGATACATCCCATCGATACCTAATTTATTGAGAGTTTTAAGCATGAAGGGGTGTTGAATTTTGTCAAAGGCCTTTTCTGCATCTATTGAGATAATCATGTGGTTTTTGTCTTTGGTTCTGTTTATATGCCGGATTACATTTATTGATTTTCGTATGTTGAACCAGCCTTGCACCCCAGGGATGAAGCCCACTTGATCATGGTGTATAAGCTTTTTGATGTGCTGCTGGATTTGGTTTGCCAGTATTTTATTGAGGATTTTTGCATCAATGTTCATCAAGGATATTGGTCTGAAATTCTCTTTTTTTGATTATGTCTCTGCCAGGCTTTGGTATCAGGACGATGCTGGCTTCATAAAATGTGTTAGGGAGGATTCCCTCTTTTTCTATTGATTGGAATAGTTTCAGAAGGAACGGTACCAGTTCCTCCTTGTACCTCTAGTAGAATTTGGCTGTGAATCCATCAGGTCCTGGACTCTTTTTGGTTGGTAAGCTATTGATTATTGCCACAATTTCAGAGCCTGTTATTGGTCTATTCAGAGATTCAACTTCTTCCTGGTTTAGTCTTGGGAGGGTGTATTTGTTGAGGAATTTATCCATTTCTTCTAGATTTTCTAGTTTCTTTGCGTAGAGGTGTTTGTAGTATTCTCTGATGGTAGATTGTATTTCTGTGGGATCGGTGGTGATATCCCCTTTTCCATTTTTTATTGCATCTATTTGATTCTTCTCTCTTTTCTTCTTTATTAGTCTTGCTAGTGGTCTATCAATTTTGTTGATCTTTTAAAAAAAAACCAGCTCCTGGATTCATTAATTTTTTGAAGGGTTTTTTGTGTCTCTATTTCCTTCAGTTCTGCTCTGATTTTAGTTATTTCTAGCCTTGTGCTAGCTTTTGAATGTGTTTGCTCTTTTCTAGTTCTTTTAATTGTGATGTTCGGGTGTCTATTTTGGATCTTTCCTGCTTTCTCTTGTGGGCATTTAGTGCTATAAATTTCCCTCTACCACTGCTTTGAATGTGTCCCAGAGATTCTGGTATGTTGTGTCTTTGTTCTCATTGGTTTCAAAGAACATCTTCATTTCTGCCTTCATTTCATTATGTACCCAGTAGTCATTCAGGAGCAGGTTGTTCAGTTTCCATGTAGTTGAGTGGTTTTGAGTGAGTTTCTTAATCTTGAGTTCTAGTTTGATTGCACTGTGGTCTGAGAGACAGTTTGTTATAATTTCTGTTCTTTTACATTTGCTGAGGAGAGCTTTCCTTCCAACTATGTGGTCAATTTTGGAATAGGTGTGGTGTGGTGCTGAAAAAAATATATATTCTGTTGATTTGGGGTGGAGAGTTCTGTAGATGTCTGTTAGGTCCTCTTTGTGCAGAGCTGAGTTCAATTCCTGGATATCCTTGTTAACTTTCTGTCTCGTTGATCTGTCTAATGTTGACAGTGGTGTGTTAAAATCTCCCATTATTATTGTGTGGGAGTTTAAGTCCCTTTGTAGGTCACTCAGGACTTGCTTTATGAATCTGGGTGCTCCTGTGTTAGGTGCATATATATTTAGGATAGTTAGCTCTTCTTGTTGAATTGATCCCTTTACCATTATGTAATGGCCTTCTTTGTCTCTTTTGATCCTTGTTGGTTTAAAGTCTATTTTAGCAGAGACTAGGATTGCAACCCCTGCCTTTTTTTGTTTTCCATTTGCTTGATAGATTTTCCTCCATCCCTTTATTTTGAGTCTATGTGTGTCTCTGCACGTGAGATGGGTTTCCTGAATACAGCACACTGATGGGTCTGGACTCCTTATCCAGTTTGCCAGTCTGTGTCTTTTAATTGGAGCATTTAGCCCATTTGCATTTAAAGTTAATATTGTCATATGTGAATTTAATGCTGTCATGATGTTAGTTGGTTATTTTGCTCGTTAGTTGATGCAGTTTCTTCCTAGCCTCGTTGGTCTTTACAATTTGGCATGTTTTTGCAGTGGCTGGTACCAGTTGTTCCTTTCCATGTTTAGTGCTTCCTTCAGGAGCTCTTTTAGGGCAGGCCTGGTGGTGACAAAATCACTCAGCATTTGCTTGTCTGTAAAGTATTTTATTTCTCCTTCACTTATGAAGCTTAGTTTGGCTGGATATGAAATTCTGGGTTGAAAATTCTTTTCTTTAAGAATGTTGAATATCGGCCCCCACTCTCTTCTGGCTTGTAGAGTTTCTGCCGAGAAATCAGCTGTTAGTCTGATGGGCTTCCCTTTGTGGGTAACCTGACCTTTCTCTCTGGCCGCCCTTAACATTTTTTCCTTCATTTCAACTTTGGTGAATCTGACAATTATGTGTCTTGGAGTTGCTCTTCTCGAGGAGTATCTTTGTGGCGTTCTCTGTATTTCCTGAATCTGAATGTTGGCCTGCCTTGGTAGATTGGGGAAGTCCTCCTAGATAATATCTTGCAGAGTGTTTTCCAACTTGGTTCCATTCTCCCCGTCATTTTCAGGTACACCAATCAGACGTAGGTTTGGTCTTTTCACATAGTCCCAAATTTCTTGGATGCTTTGTTTATTTCTTTTAATTCTTTTTTCTCTAAACTTCCCTTCTCGCTTCATTTCATTCATTTCATGTTCCATCACTGATACTCTTTCTTCCAGTTGATCGCATCGGCTCCCGAGGCTTCTGCAGTCTTCGTGTAGTTCTCGATACTTGGCTTTCAGCTCCATCAGCTCCTTTAAGCCCTTCTCTCCATTCGTTTTTCTAGTCATCCATTCGTCTATTTTTTTTCAAAGTTTTTAACTGCTTTGCTATTGTTTTTAATTTCCTCCTGTAGCTCGGAGTAGTTTGATCATCTGAAGCCTTCTTCTCTCAGCTCGTCAAAATCATTCTCTGTTCAGCTTTGTTCCATTGCTAGTGAGGAACTGTGTTCCTTTGGAGGAGGAGAGGTGCTCTGCTTTTTAGAGTTTCCAGTTTTTCTGCTCTGCTTTTTCCTCATCTTTGTGGTTTTATCTACTTTTGGTCTTTGATGATGGTGATGTACAAATGGGTTTTTGGTGTGGATGTCCTTTCTGTTTGTTAGTTTTCCTTCTACCAGACAGGACTCTCAGCTGCAAGTCTGTTGGAGTTTGCTAGAGGTCCACTCCAGACCCTGTTTGGCTGGGTGTCAGCAGCGGTGGCTGCAGAACAGCGGATTTTCGTGAGACCACAAATTCAGGTGTCTGATAGTTCCTCTGGAAGTTTTGTGTCAAAGGAGTACCTGGCCAAGTGAGTTGTCAGTCTATCCCTCCTGGGGGGTGCCACCCAGTTAGTCTGCTCGGGGGTCAGGGACCCACTTTAGGAGGCAGTCTGTCCGTTCTCAGATCTCCAGCTGCATGCTGGGAGAACCACTACTCTCTTCAAAGCTGTCAGTCAGACAGGGACATTTAAGTCTGCAGAGGTTCCTGCTGAATTTTTGTTTGTCTGTGCCCTGCCCCCAGAGGTGGAGCCTACAGAGGCAGGCAGGCCTCCTTGAGCTGTGGTGGGCTCCACCCAGTTCGAGCTTCTTGGCTGCTTTGTTTACCTAAGCAAGCCTGGGCAATGGTGGACGCCCCTCCCCCAGCCTCGCTGCCACCTTGAAGTTTGATCTCAAACTGCTGTGCTAGCAATCAGGAGACTCCGTGGGCATAGGACCCTCTGAGTCAGGTGCGGGACACAATCTTCTGATGTGCCGTTTTCCAGGCCCGTTGGAAAAGCACAGTTTTAGGGTGGGACTGACCGGATTTTCCAGATGCCGTCTGTTACCCCTTTCTTTGACTAGGAAAGGGAACTCCCTGACCCCTTGCACTTCCTGAATGAGGCAATGGCTCACCCTGCTTCGACTCATGCACAGTGCCCTTCACCAACTGTCCTGCACCCACTGTTTGGCACTCCCTAGTGAGATGAACCCGGTACCTCAAACGGAAATGCAGAAATCACCCGTCTTCTGTGTCGCTCAGGGTGGGAGCTGTAGACTGGAGCTGTTCCTCTTCGGCCATCTTGGCTCCACCCCCCAACCTGTTCTCAGGATTTTAACATATAAATTTTGGAAGGGACACAAACATTAAGAACATAGCACTATTTTACTGAAAACTAAGAAAATCAAGTAAAAACTGTATACAATATAATAGCAGTGTCATAACTTTCACATATATAAAAAGCAAGCAGTTTATAATGTAAGAAAAGCTCCCTTCAGAACTGTAAAAAATTCTTAAAATCTTAAAAAGGAGCATGAAAAAATATATTAGAGATTTGCTGAAAAATAATAAAGTTAAAGTAAACAACTCATGAGGGATGCAAAATGATTTGATCAAATGATGTCATGCCTTACTGTGGAAGGTTGAGTCCATGAAAGACTCAACATTATAAAAATATTAGTTCTCCATAACTTATGCACTTAACATGATCACAATAAAAATATCAACAGAATATTTTTTGGAGGGAACTCAGAATAGCAAGTTTAAAATTTATTTGGAGGAACCAATTCAAAGGAGTTTAGCTTTTGCTGAGGACATATAAATCTGTCAGAGAACACTGTTAGAAAAATCTGGATGATCAACAAAATCATAACTTTTCTTGAACTGCTCATAAAGCTGCAGTCATAAGGAACTAACTACACTAAGTTCCAAAGTATAACAAACCCTTCCAAGGCGAGAACACACAATTTTTTTTTCACCATTAGTAGGGCAGTAAGAAGAGTTACCTACTGCAAAGGTGAGTAAGAAAAAAAAAAGCAAAGTATTAACCAGCATGTCAGAGAGTCGAAACATGAGAAAGCTCTGCACTCACTCACAAGCTGGACGTTTTCCTCCCCTTGGTGATGCTAGGTACAAAGCTCTACCTACTTCCTAGAATTATCTCTTATTTGAAGCCAAAGTTAAAGGGAAAGAATCCACTAACTCTGTGGGTGTAAACTAAAACAAAACTATCTTCCTTGAGCATAGGAAGGGAAAACAAAGGGAAAGAAAACATTCCACTCCTGGAGGAAGAAGGAAGAGACCCAGGAAGAGGTGAAATTTCAGTTTGATTCCAAAGGCAGGAAAAAGCCAATGTTTTTGTTCAAAGGTAGTCAGGTAGGAAGAATTCTTTCTTACTAGGGAGAGGGCCTGCCTTTTGTTCTATTTAAGCCTCTGATTGATTGGGCAAGGCCCAGTCACATAATGGAGTTCAATCTGCTTTACTGACTCCATTGATTTAAATGTTAATCTCATGTAAAATATCCTCCCAGAAACACTTAGAATGATGTTTGAGCCCAAATCTGGGCACCCTGTGACCCAATCAAGTTCATAGATAAAATTAACCATCATTATGTGCTTTTGCATGTGTATGTGTGTGTGTGTGTGTGTGTGTGAGTGACAGGGTCTTGCTCTGTCACCCAGACTGGAGTGCAGTGGTGTGAACATGGCTCACTGCAGCCTCAACCTCCTGGGCTCAAACAATACTTCCACCTCAGCCTCCTGAGTTGCTGGGACCACAGGTGTCAGATTTCATACCCCACCAGCTTTTTATAATATCAAAGAATCAAAGAATGTTAAAATATAAGCAATTTCAGATACATTAGAATACAGGTGTGTGATTTAATGCTATGTTGCATAAAAATGCCCTGAGAAGAAAATTTAAAATCCTGGTAAATTTTTATGATATAGTTTTAACTTATTAAAATGTTTACAGGGCATTATGTTTTATATGCCTTTTAAAACTATGTAAAAATGCATGAAAGATATATAGATATGTATATGTGAATGAATGTCTGTATAATATAAATATTGTGTGTATATATGTCAAACAAACGAATTTCTTGTTATACTGGTAAAATGGTGTATTTCTATTAAAATGATAATTATATTTTATAGAAATACATAGAAAATACTACAGAAAATGCCAAGTCAAAGAAAGGGATACAATAAAGAATAAAGAAACATATGCATGTTTCATGTAGTCCATCTTCCACAAATTTCAAAAATGATATTTTTGTTGTATGAGTTTGTTTGCCCCTTCGGTGCTTCAAACAAAGCTTCCTGGTCATTTAGAAGATAAAATCCAAACTCCTGTTGTGCCCTGGGACAACCTGTCTAGGGTCAACTGTCAGAAGCCCTTCTTGCCCTGTGAATTCTCTTGGTACCTAACTCTGTTGTTTTCTGCGCACAAATTGCTGCTTTATATCTCTGTACTTTTACCTAGTCTGTATTCCCTTCCTAGATTGATCTTGAAACATCCTTCACACTCTCGTGAGCCTGAAAAATATTTATTATTTTTAGTACTCTGCTTTTCTGGTGACATCATGTTGAAAAAATCCCACATGGTGTCAGTTTTCTGCTGAGAAACAAACAGGCTGAGGTAGGAACATCTTCCTTTCTTCTATTTTTATTGCTATATATGTTGTTATTTTATTACCTTTTATATGTATAAAATTTCTGTAATTGTTTGGTTACTGATACAGTTTTCCCACTGGAGTGTAAACTTCTCAAGGACAGTAGTTGTATCTTATCACCCCCTGTAACTAAAAAAAAAATTCTCAGGCACTCAACCAACAAATATTTATTTCAAATTAATTGAAGTGAAAACTATCAAGATCAATATGGAAATAATGTTTGTCTATGATGGAATTCAGAGGAAAGCATACTTCCTTAAGTAAATTTTATGGTGAAGGAATTATTAGGAGACAGATTTCTTAATGTTGTCCTTTGTATTTCTTACTTTTAAGTAACAATTGTTAAGCTATATCATTGTTTTAGGTAAGAACCGTTAATACAAGACTTGGCCAACTGGAGGTTTTTATTTAAATTTACAATACAAGATTCAAAAATTAGTAGACTTTTTTTTCCATTTCAGGCAGTATTTTAGGCTAGAGTGCCTTAAGATTCCTCCTATGGAAAAGAGCTAAAAGAGACAGAGAAAATATAACAATAAACTCTTTATGAGTGCGTCTTGTAAACACACAAAAAGTAAGGAATTTTTAGAGGGCAAAGAATCAACAGAGGAAAACAAAACTCAGATGTAAATTCTCCTTGAGGAAATTTTCTGTAGGGAGAAAATTTGTTTTTAAGGACTGTCCATAAGTGGGGAACACGGGATCGACTCCATGTCTATACAAGACAGATATTCACAGACAATCACTTCTCTATGTCCCATATATTTACCTCTCAGGAGAGGACAAGAAAAATAGTCCATCTTAGACTCTGATGCTGTATAGAGGAAAAAGAAAAATTTTCTTCGAGACTCTGTAACCATAAGCCATCTGATTTCAGTTTTATAGACAGAATTCATACTTCCTGGGTGGTCTCAGTTCTCAGCATATGCTCATTGTAATGTGGTCCTTGTTTCTAGTCCCCCCGGGACCTGGCAGGTCCAGACAAAAGCCCTCTCCCATGAAAACTACCACAGCTTGGGGCTCAAATAATATCCATAGAAATATGAGCTCACAGTAAAAACAAAAGTGAAACAAAGCAAAGCAAAATAAGCAAGCCTTGATGAGTGAGAGCAAGCAGAAAAAAAATCACAGAATCAAATCTGAAAAAAAGATTTTAAATGTTGGAATTATCAGACACAACATATAAAACAATGATTTGAAAATAAGTTACAAGAGAGAGTCTGTAAAAATGAGTGAATACAAAATCCGAATATGATGGGTTTATTAGCAGATTAGACAAAGATGAAGAGCAAATTAGTGAACTGGAAAGAGATATGGAGAAATTTCAAAGAATGTAAGAAAATCCATGGGATGAAAGGTAGAGAAGACATGTTAAGTAAAATGAAAGATAGAGTCAGGTTAAAAACAAGAAATTAATATGTAAACAGTAAATTTATCATAACGGTAAAAATTTAGGTGGACAAAGATAAAACGAAGATTTAACCCTTTTCCAGTTTAGAAAAAAAAGTGCAGCTCACTGCTGAAACAATTTTACATAAATATGGTCTTTGAGGCTGAAGCAAATCTGCTTGATTTTCAGCGTGAAAATAAAATATATAAACTGTTCTCAGAGTTATTTCTAACCAGAACTAACATCAGAATTGTCTGAATCATGAGAATTATCTATTTCGGAAAAATCAGATTCATCAAATGAATCTTTGACTGTTCAAGAACAATGTTAACATCACATGTAGGAATGCTAGGTTTTCTAGGATTTGATATTTTTAGCAATGGAGAATTACTATATTTTGTAAATGGAAATGCCACTACTAAAAACAGAATGCTGTAAATAGAATGACGTTTTCTGTTTCTGAAGTTGATATACAAGAGCAATGCGAAAACAATAATAAAAGCAAAATATTTTGTGGCAAATTTATCTCGGGGTAAATACTGCAGCTGCAAGCACTGCAGCTTTTATCTATGCAAACTTTTTGAAATGCTACATCAGTGAATATTCTCAGGGCAAATTGGAAAAGGGTTACAACCTCAGCCAGAAGTATAGACAGCTATGTTCAGTCAGATTATAATTATTCTGAGAAGTGATTTCTCCACAGCATCAGTGAAATCTTGAAGAAAGTGGAATGATGTATTTAATATCCTGAGAGAAAGTAACTGTCAGTGCAGAATTGTATACTAGAAAAATGACAACAATTAGGGCAAAATAATGACATTTTCAGATAAAACCTAACAGAATTTGTCCAAAAATAGACTAAGGAAAACCTAAAATATGTATTTCAGTGTAGGGTCCAGCTCTACAGGGCCTATGGGTTTTTCTCTTCATGTGCAGAGACGAGAGATCATAGAAATAAAGACACAAGACAAAGAGATAGAAGAAAAGACAACTGGGACCAGGGAACCACTACCACCAAGATGTGGAGACCAGTAGTGGCTCTGAATGCCTGGCTGCACTGTTATTTATTGTATACAAGGCAAGAGGGCAGGGTAAAGAGTGTGAGTCATCTCCAATGAGAGGTGAGGTCAGTCACACGCGAGTCACGTGTCCATCGGACAGGGGACCCTTCCCTATTTGGTGGCTGAGGTGGAGAGAAAGAGGTGACAGCTTATGTCATTATTTCTTCTATGTATTTCTCGGAGAGATCAAAGACTTTAATACTTTCACTAGTTCTGCTACTGCTATCTAGAAGGCGGAGCCAGGTGTACATGTCGGAGCATGAAAGTGGACCAGGAGCATGACCGCTGAAGCACAGCATCAACGGGAAACGTTTAGGCCTCTGGATGACTGTTGGCGGGTGGGCCCGACTGATGTCAGGCCTTCCACAAGAGGTGGTGGAGCAGAGTCTTCTCTGACTCCCCTGGGGAAACTCTTTCCCTATCTGCTAAGTAACAGATGCCTACCCAGGCACTGGTGCTACTGCTAGACCAAGGTCTGCCATATATTTCTTTATTATACTGGAACAGCTTGTGCCTTCGGTCTCTTGCCTCCACATCTGGGTGGCTTGCCGCCCACATTTCAGGAAGAAAGAATATTATCTTAGACGGAAGTTTTTGTCAGGGGGTCAAGCAACAACTTCATTGTTTATATAATGATTCCAGAGTATATAAAAAGAAAGAAAAAATTAGCTCTTTATATGAAAATAGTGTAAGTTTGTTAGCAAAAGTCCCCCCAAAAATGACTGAGGAAGGAGATATCAGGTCATTTCATTTGTGACATTGATGCTAAAATGTTTAGCCAAATATTAGCAAGCATAACTGAGCAATGTACAATAAAGAATATAAATACTTTTTGACCAGGTGGTTTAACTCAGAAGTGCAACAGAGGTTCAATATAAAATCAGGCCAGGTGCAGTGGCTCATGCCTTTGATCCCAGCATTGTGAGAGGCCAAGGTGGGAAGATCGCTTGAGGCCAGAAGTATGAGACCAGCCTGGGGCAAGATAGCAAGACTCAGTCTTTATTTAAAAAGAAAAAAGAAAAGAAAATCAATAAATGCATTAATAATTTGAGGAGAAAAACTTGGCAATTGTATGAAAAGATACCTAAAAATAGTAAGTTAAGAAAAAGAAATAACAAGATGGCACAAATAGAAAACAAAGCTAACCACTATGAGTAGATACATCAAAGGCAACTGTACTAAATATTCCAAACACAAAGATTAAAGATTGTTAGATCAAAATAACAATAATAATAATAAAAAACCACTTGTGTAACTCCTACATGGGACATAACTTTTTAAGAAGGATAAAACATAGATAGGTTGAAAATAGACACTGGAAAGGATATATGTATTAGGTTATTCTTGAGTTGCTGTAAAGAAATACCTGCAACTGGGTAATTTATAAGAAAAGAGGCTTGATTGGGCTCACAGTCCTTTTTTTTTTTTTTTTTTTTTGAGATGGAGTCTCGCTCTGTCGCCCAGGGTGAAGTGCAGTGGTGCAATCTCGGCTCACTGCAAGCTCTGCCTCAATTGGGCTCAGAGTTCTACAGGAAGTATACCACTGGCATTTGCTTCTGGGGAGACCTCAGGAAGCTTTTACTCAGGGCAGAAGGTGAAGCAGGAGCTTGCATGTCCTGTGGCAAAAGCAGGAGTGAGAAAAAATTAGGGAGAGTGGGAGAAGGTGCTACATACTCTTAAGTGACCAGATCTTGTGTGAACTCAGAGAGCTCACTCATTATCAAGGGTATGGCCCAAGCTATTCATGAGGGATCTCCACCCCTATGGCCCAAACACCTCCCATCAGGCCCCACTTCCAACACTGGAGATTACAGTTCAACTTGAGATTTGGGAGGGGACAAATATCTAAACTATATCAACATACACTAAAACCTTAAGCAAATATATGTATTGTGAATGTCTTGTCCCAATCTATGCAAATTTTTTGAAATGCTGCATGATATCTTCCAAAAAAACAGAAATTTTCATTTCTATTGCAGTATAATTCATCAACTTTTCCTTTTAGGCTTAGTATTTTCTGAACTTTGTTTAAGAATTTTTGCCTAATTCCAAGTTATAAAGATTCTCTCCCTTTTTTATTTAGATGTTATAATTTTACCTTTTGCATTTAGAGTAATAATCCATTTCAAATTAATATTTGGGTATGGGAAGTGAAGTAGAGATCAAATTTTATTTTATTTTTATATAGATTTATAATTGTTTCAGTACTGTTCTAGTGATCAATTTCTGCCAAAAACCAACCAAACAAAAAAAAAAACAAAACTATCCCAAAACTTAGAAGTTTAAAATGAGTAAAGTGAGTAAATAAAATGGGTAAAATACTCATTTTATTTTTTTCCATGATTATTTGGGTCAGGAATTATGGAAAGGCTCAGCAAGGTGGTTTATCTCTGCTCTATATTATCTGCTAGGATGCCTGGCTTTGAAGGATCTACTTCGTGGTTCATCTCTGCTCTATATTATCTGCTAGGATGCCTGGCTTTGAAGGATCTACTTCCGCAATGGCTTCTTCCCTGCTATGTCTGGTTCCTGGGCTTCTTGGCCCCTCTCCATTTCTTAATCTCCACATGGTGTCTCATCCACTAGGGCTTCTCAATGTGGCTTGGGATTCTGACAGAACAGTGACCTCAGAGTAGTTGAACTTTTTACATAGCAGCTCATGGTTTCAAGAGACCAAGGTGGAAGCTACCAGCCCACTTATGACAAGGTCCAGAAATAGCATTATAACCAATTCCACCATGCTATGTTGGTGAAAGCAGTCACAAAACAGCTCAGATTCAAGGGAAGGGAAACTGACCCCATCTCAATGGAAAAAAATGTGAACAAATTTGTGGCCATCTTTTTTTTTTATTATTATGCTTCAAGTTCTGGGGTACATGTGCAGAACGTGCAGGTTTGTTACATAGGTATACATGTGCCATGGTGGTTTGCTGCACTCATCAACCTGTCGTCTACATTAGGTATTTCTTGTAATGCTATCCCTCCCCTAGCCCCCCACCCCCCGACAGGCCCCGGTGTATGATGCTTCCCTCCCTGTGTCCATGTGTTCTCATTGTTCAACTCCCATTTATGAGTGGGAACATGTGTTCTTTAATTGGCCACAGCATCATATAGAGAGGACCATTCTTTCCCCCATTAAACTGCATCATAGTTATCATAATTTAAAGAAATATTGGCATATGAATCTATTTCTAAACTCTTTCATAAAATTAAACATGTACTTACCATAGGACCTAGTAATCCTATGCCTCAGTATTTACACAATATAAATGAAAAGCTATATTAACATAGAAACCACCCCATGAATATTTACAGCAGCTTTATGCATAATTATCCAAAACTGGAAATGATTCTAACGTTCTTTCATCAGTGAATGGATAAAGAAACTGTAGTGTAGTGATACGTGAAACTTATTTAGCAAATAAAGGAAATAACTATTAATTTACACAACAACATAGATGCATCTTAAATACACTTTGCTAAGCAGAGGAAACCAAATTCAAAATGTCACATATTGCTTGATTCCATTCATAAAGTATTATATAAAAAGTAAAATTATAGGATGTGTTTGTCAGGGTTCTAACAAGAAACAGAAGCAATAACATATGTATAAAGATATATAAGAGATTTATTATGGGAACCGGCTCATACGAGTTTGGAGGCTGAAAACTACCCTAGTATTCTATTTGCGAGCTGGAGACTAGAAAACCAGTGGTGTAATTCAGCCAGAATCCAAAGGCCCAAGAACCAGGGGAGTTGAGAACAGGGGGGGGTTTCCACTGGTGAGAAATGAATGTTCCACCTCTAAAAGAGAGAGAGAGAAAATTTGCTTTTCTTCTGCCTTTTTGTTCTATCTAAGCCCTCAGCTGATTGGATGGATGCCCGCCCACATGGGTAAGGGTGGATCTTCTTTACTGGGTCCACTGGTTCAAATGATAATCTCCTCTACAAACACACTCACTAACACACCCAGAAATAATGTTTCATCATGGAAACGTCTGGGCATCCCTCAACCCAGTCACGTTCACAGGTAAAATTAACCAGCGCGGGATGAAAAAGAAGTCTAGTTGCTAGGTGTTGGGGTGAGGGGAGATGTTGACAGCAAAAAGTCATCATAAAGGAATTTGGGGGCTGATGAAACTTTTCAAATCACAACTATAGTGGTAGGCCCATGACTCCATTCATTTTTCAAAACCAATAGAACTGTACACCACAAAGAATGGGTAAGTTAAAGCTAAATTCAAAAAGAGCATCACATAAATACTGCATTGCAGTTAATAGCTTTGTTTCTTATAGAGATATGGGTAAGTTATTCTGAAACTAATTTATGTGGACACTATGGTTGAAAACACAAGTAGATATATGTAGAAAATAATACCCAGGTTTCTTGTTGTTTGAGAATGAAAGTTTCAAATAAGTAAAAGAGGAAGGTTAGAATGAACTCCGTGCTGCTGGACTGGAGTTGGAAATATCTGTATAAAGTTGTGTGTGTGTGTTTGTGTGTGTGTGCACAGAAATAAATATATAATGTGTATGTATGTATGTATGAGGTAGTATACATACACATTTCTTCACACACTGTCTGCTGAAAGGGTTTAAAAGCAATGACAACCCAGTAGCAATAAGAACACTTGAAGCCCAGATTTTGATTTTCAAGTACCATTCTCCAAAGAAAGAAACCAAGCTCCTTGGTAAAGAGGTTGCTTGGACAAGGAAAATATAAGATGTGCTTGAAATATCTTGTGGTACCAGAAAATAAAGTAGTTATAATATAAATTACTTGTGTTAAACATAATTTTTGGCAAGCAAACGTATACTGCAGAATACTTGCAGTATCATTCTATTTGTGTGACGTCTACAAATACCCCAAAGTAGACATATTGTTAAAGGATGCAAACATACATGGTGATAATCTAAAGAAAATCAATGACATGCAATTCAGAATGCTATTTTTCTTCTTTGCTAAAAACAAAAACACTGTGGAACTTTCAACAGCTTAATGGCTTCCACAGTCAGAAAGACTTTCACTTCCTTTATCTCACATGTATCTTTGTATTGTTACAATTGCTTCCATCTGTTTGGGGTTCAGTAGATCTAGCGACTGCATCCTCTGGGTAGTAGCCAAGCTTAAAATTGAAGATTGATTTTAGCTTTCTTTCGCTAGGGTAAATGATTTTATATCTTAATGCTCATGTTCTCTAATCATTTAACTATATTTGCATTACTTCTTTGGTCTGCTCTGAGTTTTCTTCATGCTTTGGCTTGCAAACCTTGCTGTGATGCTGTGGAATTGACTACTCCTAAACATAATGAGTGGATGGCCTCTTAATTCCTTCATGCTGTGCACTCTACGATATCAGTGAGCAAATCCAAAATATATTGGCTCTAAATGCAATTTCCAAAAAGGCTTTAATAAGGTAGCTTTCTATTCCACAATTCCTCAGAAAAATACCCAAGCCTTGAATGGTTAAAATTATCTGTCCCCTCTCTCTAGTTTTTTAGGTATTTGAGAGTAGCATCTCTATCTATGCAAATAGTCTGTTTATCTAACCCAGATAGTTTTTAGTCATAGAAATACTTCTATAAACAGTAAAAATAATACTGTAATGAATATATGAAAATACAAATTTTACTTTTTCCGATTATGTGTGGAATTTATTTCAATATTTTCATATAATTTAATGCTTACACAATACACTAAATGTAAACAAATGCACCATGAGAGCAAGATGAAAAGAATAATTATACTAGAACTTTTGAAACCATTAGATACAATTCAAAGTTTTCTCTAAGTTTCATAGAACCTTTTGGCAAATAAATATATTAGATTTATTCTTACATCACATATTTTAATAATAATTAATATTTATTATATTAATTATACTTGTTTTATTTATCCAAAATAAATGTAAACATGTTTTTAGAAAAAAGTGATCTAACTAAATGCAATGTGGTATCCTGTATTAACTTCTGAAACAGGAAAGGAATTAGAGGAAAAACTGGTGAAACCAGAGTAAAGTCTGTAGTTTAATTTATCAATGTATTGATATTAATTTTTTAGTTTTGACAATTAAGCCATGGTTATGTAAGAGGGTTACATTAGGGAAATCAGACTGAAGAGTACATGGAGCCTCTATCTTCTTTGCAACTAAAACTATTCAAAATAAAAAGTTTATTTAAAAATATTTTATGTTATTTTTAAGTAAACATTTTGTTTCATTTAATTAATGTGTATCTTAAATCTTTTGACTTTTTTACTTAAAAGAATAACTTGCATAAGAATCTAAAAATGTAGTTTCTAGGCCAATTATTTAAAAATTAATGGTGGCCTTTATTTAGAATTTTTCTATCATGTAAACATATAAGATAATAAAAATGCATTTTTGTTTTGAACTAATGCTTTGAAACTGTATTTCCTGGAAATTGGGTGACATTTATTGTCATTTTGTAACTAGAAGTTATAGAACTTAAATGTCTTTTATTTTTGCAGTATAGAATATATAATTGCTTGTAGAAAATATAATTCTATCTTTTATGAACAATATTTCTTCTAGATGAATTCAGTTATATATTTGGTATAAAAGTCCTTAAGTACCAAATAGACCTTCTATTACATACATTTTCTGTTAGGAGCCAAATGAGCAGTATAGATAACTATTGACATTCTTCAGGAGTTTAAAATATAAATATGTACAAGACAAAAGTAGTACACAATTTTAGTGTGAAGTCTAATGAGGAGGTCAGACCAATGAACTTGGGGGAAAACCTCAACTCATTTCTGAGGCTGCATTTCCCAGTTTGTGAAAGAAGAAAAACCAAATATATCGTACTTCTTAAATATGCTATGAAGACAAATCCGTGTGGGCATTTAAGTGATTCTGGAGGATTCTATTTAGGTATAAACAACAAATTAACTAATTTGCTGCATTTTGTGGACAACAAACAAATAGTACTTTATTATGGATGCTGCATGTTTTCCCCATTATTGGAAGTGATGGTTTCTCGATATGCTAACAAAATAGAGAAGGCAATAAGATTTGCACGGTTTAAATATGTGTTTATTTTTCAATTAATACTACCCTGAATTTAAAGCTAATAATGACTCTGAGAAGTTGTGAAGTACAGTTTTTCCTGTTTGTGGACATTTATGTTGATTCCCAAACAGAACTGGCTTCCACTTTATGGACAGCAATCGCACAACATTGATTGGCTTTAGATTATTGTCAATGTCCACACACTAAAGTGGGCACAGTATACTTTCAGAGGATACAACCTTTAAAACAAATTTGTGTTTCATCATACTATGTGGCAGACAGTAAATAATCTTTTTTTTTTTTTTTTTTTGAGACGGAGTCTTGCCCTGTCAGCCAGGCTGGAGTACAATGGTGCGATCTCGGCTCACAGCAACTTCTGCCTCCCAGGTTAGTGATTCTCCTGTCTCAGCCTCCCGAGTAGCTGGGATTACAGGCGTGTGCCACCACGCCCAGCTAATTTTTTGTATCTTTAGTAGCGATGGGGTTTCACCATGTTGGCCAGGCTGGTCTCGAACTTCTGACCTCAGGCGATCCGTCCACCTCAGCCTCCCAAAGGGCTGGGATTACAGGTGTCAGCCACCGCACCTGTCCAGTAAATAATCTTAAAGGTTAAATAAACTCAGTGAACATGTGGTGGTATTGTGTGGAATGTATTCATTTGTATCATTGATGAATTCTAGATTTGTACAGCTTCTTTTCTCCAGTTACTCCTTTCTCACACTGAGGCAGAATTTCTCAAAATGGGTGGGTTCAGGAGGGAAGCACTGAACCACTGGTGAACCATGGGGTGAACTCAGTGCGTGGGTTCAGAAGGAAGCATAGGTACCATTTCTCAAAACGTATCCTTGCGTTTGGTGGATTACTATCTGTAATTCACTGTCATACATTCTTAAGTATATGACCAGAGTGGTTTTGCTTCAGTAAGACAACCTGACTTCTACATGGTTAAACTCCTGCTAACCTAGCTCTTCGGTCAGACGCAGTGGGCTTCATAAGCTTTCTCTTGCGAATCTTTAGCCATGGCTCTGTCTGATTACAAGACTTCTTGCCGGCTATCTCAACATGTTCAATACATTATTTTATCTGTTTATCTTGCATCCGCTCTCATTGTCTTTTGCTTTACCTCTCCATTGGCTTGGCTATGACCCGTGAAATCTTGGAAGGCTCTTCCACCGCACACTTGTCTGATGCTAGCTGCAGCAACCATCTCTTTCCTGGAATCCTTGAATTAACCCCTTTCATTTTGGCACTTGTGCCACATCCAACGAGATTTAAGATAATTTGGAAAAGCAAACATAACAAAAGGCAGAGCAATTTGGAATGAAAACAAAAACAGAACAGAGGTCACCAGCAAAGAGTAAAAAGAGTAAACGACCAAATACCTGAGATTATTTATTTATCATAATTGGGCATGAAGTTTGATTTGCCTGGAAGCAAAGACATTTTTTAGTTACAAAATTTAAATGATACCAATTCACTTAGCAACATTTTTTTTTTGCCGGAATCCCATGTAAAAGAGGTGCTTTTATAAGGTACATTAAAAATCAATGAAAAACTACTATGGTTTTACCAAAAATAGCTCTAAAATTGTGTTTAAAGAGATGATATTTTTACTGACCCAAGAGCTGAATATTATATTATAAATTTGTAAAATATTTCTTATGGATACTGTATTAACATTTTTAAAGATTTCCTATTGTTCAATGATCTACTTAATTATGGGAATGGGACTTTGAGAATCTAGGTGAATGAGTGGATAATATGCCAAATAGGCTCTTTAATGAATGACCTGTCAATGGCAGATCCTGGGTGACAGTCAATAATATTTTCCATTTCTAACCTAAAGCACAAAGATCCTTGTTGTTGGTCAAATTCAAAACAATAGTTTTAAAAACCCCAGATGTTAGTGTAAGTAATTTTATTATTTTGCTGTAGAATTTTGAGAGCAGATTTTATACCTCACCTGGATTTCAAGCCACTTTATGAAGATATGAGTAAGCAAAGCAGAGGACATTTGTTAGAGCTAATATATATATTTTTTCAGAATGTGTAAATGTAATTGATGGAGTTAGATTGATGAGACCTAGGTTTGATTTGAGCTCCACTACCTGCAAATCATGCCGCATTAGAAAAGCAATTCAATCTTTTCTGGTTGTGTCAATCAATGACACAGATCCTCTAAGCAACCGTAGGAGCCTTAAGTTTTTTAAAAGGGAAAGAGTAGGTATAATTCAAAGTCAAAGTTTATATGAATGTAAGTGCTGGGGTTTATATCAGAGTTGGAGGATATAATGGATGAGATTGGTGGGGGTTGAATCCCATGATTCAAAAAACTCTAATAAGGAAACTTCACAGCTTCTGTTTTATTACAGAAGACGAGTGAAAAGTGTCTCTATCTAAATAAACTGTGCAGTTAATGTGGACAACTAAGAGCATAAACTTAATATGCTAAAGTTCAATTAAAACACACACACTGAATTTCCAGCGTTTCAATTTTAATGTTATGTAATAACAAGACCACCCAAAAGGTGGCACTAAAAAACAGGTATGTGACCTCCAAGTAAGTAGAATTTGGTGAGATAAAAGAGAGATGGTAGAGAAGCTTTGGTCTTCTTTTATGTTTAAATACTTAAATTGCTTCTTTGTAACTTGTAAATATTAAGCTGTCGATATTTTGAAGAAAAGCTTCTATTTTCAATCCAACTTAAAGCATTTGAAATTCATTTGTCTTGTAGCTATATATATTTAATTTAATATCTTTCAGTCTACCAAACTAGTGATCTTTTTTTGTGTGTAATCATCAGAGACATTGGCATATGCGGGCTAATCTGATTTTCTTTGGAGTCAGGCTTGTACCATAAGTTTGGAATGAACAGATGTTCTTATCTGAATCCAACTTCACACTACTGTTTGCCTCAGGGTTACAGAAGATAGACTCTTTAATGAATGACCTGTCAATGGCAGATCCTGGGTGACAGTCAATAATATTTTCCATTTCTAACCTAAAGAAGAGAGATCCTTATTGTTGGTCAAATTCAAAACTGTGGTTTTAAAAACACGAGACGTTAGTGTAAGTAGGTAATTTTGCTATTTTGTTGTGGGATTTTGAGAGCACATTTTGTACCTCACCTGGAATTCAAGCCACTTTATCAAGATGGTAAGTAAGCAAAGCAGAGGACATTTATTAGAGCTATTTTTTTTCAGAATGGGTAAATGTAATTGATGGAATTAGAATTATGAGACCTAAGTTTGATTTGAATAGAAGCTGTGAAGTTTCCTTATTAGAGTTTTTTGAATAGTGGAATTCAACCCCTGCCAACCATATCCATTATATCCCCTCCCCCACTATAAACCCCAGCACTTACATTAATATAAAGTTTGACTCTTTCCCTTTTAAAACACTTAAAAATCAGTAGGCTCCTATGGCTGCTTAGAGGACCTCTATCATTGATTGACACAACCAGAAAAAATAAAAATACTTTTCTAATGCCTTAGCATTTTCTAATGCTAGTAGAGAATGTTATGTTCAAACCGATTTTTTTTTTTGCCTCTGTGCAAATAACCAAGTCACAATAGAGGTAGATTAAAACTATAATGCATGTCGGGTGTGGTGGCTAATACCTGCAATCCCAGCACTTTGGGAGGCTGACGTGGGTGGATCACTTGAGCTCAAGAGTTGGAGATCAGCCTGAGCAACATGATGAAACCCGTATCTACAAAAAAATACAAAAACTGCTGTGCGTGGTGGCACATGCCTGTAATCCCAGCTACTTGGGAGACTGAGGCAAGAGAATCTCTTGAACCTGGGAGGTGGAGGTTGCAGTGAGCTGAGATTGCTCCACTGCACTCCAGGCTGGGCAACAGAGCAAGACTCCATCTCAAAACAAAAACAAAAACAAAAACTATCTGGGTCCGGTGGCTTGTGCCTATGTTCCCATGTTCCCAGCTACTCCAGCAGCTGAGGCCAGAGGTTGGCTTGAGCCCTTGGGAGGCAGAGATTGCAGTGAGCTGGGATCATGCCACTCCAGCCTGGGTGACAGAGTGAGAATCTGTCAAAAAAAAAAAAAAAGAATATAATGCATTTATATTGACATATTTTACTTCAAACTGATAGAATTTTACAGAATTTTCTATGAAAAGTTTATCAGTAGCTACACATTCTAATAATGTATTAATATCACTGAATATCAGGTCTAAAGTAGTAGTTGTTTTATAGCAACAGTAAAAAAAGAATGCCACTATAAACGTTACCAATGAATATATTTCAGTAAATAAAACAATATGCTACCTTTCTGAGGTTATTTGGGAGATGCAACAAATTGTGCTCCATTTACCCATTCAGCTTCAATTAAGAAACATAATAAATTAGTTCACATACAGAGAATAAAATATAATCACCCTTATTACAGTCAAAATTGAAATTGGAGATTGTATGTTGTATCTGGGAGCATGTGGACTTCTGCACCGAAGGCCTGATTTATATAGCCTTATTCACCTTGTCACAGCAGTGCTTGACTGGGCAGGCTCTACCTATGAAAACAGAAGTCATCCACAGAGAAGTAAAGTAGAACACGGAGGCAGCTGTTTCTTAAGAGAAACAGTGAAGGAAGATGTGGGTTCCACTTGCCCAGGTCTTCCTTCTAACATCACCTGTGAGATAAGCCCCTCCCAGGTATATAAACTAGTTGGAAATGAGTCAGAAAGCAAGGGAAGCTGGGGGTATGATGGAATATTTTCCACAGAGAGGAAAACACAAGGAATAAAGAGGTACTTCCTATCCATGCACACATGGTCTTTCTAGTGAAGGGGTTCTTGTCCATTATGAAACAGCCTTGAGTATTCCCTGATGACGCAGTGCTGGAGCACAAGGGAAGTTTATCTTGCACAATGCCTGTTATCTTAGAATTCTCTCTAGGAGAATGAATAGACACTTAAAGCGGTGAAACAGCAAAACAAGTGCTATGGTCTGAATGGTTTGTTTGTTTTCCTACTCCTCTAAATTCATACATTGAAATCCAATTTCCAACATGGAAGCATTAGATGGTGAGGCATTGGGGATGTGATTAGGTCATGAGGGCTCCACCTTCACAAATGGGATTAGCACCCTTGTAAAAGAGACCCCAGAGAGCTAGCTAGCCCCTTTCACCATGTGAGGTTACAATGAAAAGATGTCTGTCTATGCAGAACAGAGTCCTCACCAGATACTGAATCTCCCGGTGCCTTGATCTTGGACTTCCTAGCCTCCAGAACTGTGAGAAATCAATTTATGTTGTTTATACGCTACTCAGACTTAGGTATTTTTGTTATAGCAGCCTAAAGGGATGAAGAGAATAACACAGTTGCTAGCTTCCCCCTTTCAAAGCTCTTCTGGACATTCAAGACTATTTGGCCTTATCACATCAGGTGCATTCTAGACCATCTTTATTGGTCAGCTTAGCGCACATCCATGAGTGGCAGACTTTTATCTGTGCTAAGGAGGGAATCTCCTAGTATGCCTGGGCTCTTGGCCTTCAGATTCTAAGATCATGCTCCTATTCATGCTGCTTTCCATCTGGTCTGACAGCAGGTAACATAAGCGGGTCTGCTAGGACAGGCAGGTACTTTCCTCAATTTTTCTCTATAGGTAGTAATGTTCCAATGTGAAAAACTGCAGTTCTAGACTTAAGAACTCCACTTTCTACATAAGTTTAGCTGAGATTATTAATACAAATTTACAGTGATGGCAGTAATAGTGTTAAGTATTCTGTCCACTCCTCTACATTTTATGGCCCACTTGCAAGGTGAGACTATGTGAGCTGAAATGAATTTTGTCTTCTGATTAGAGGCAATAAAAATTCCTTGACACGCACACATTTCTCTAGTTTTTCTCTTCCCTTGCCATTGCAACTGAGCATAATGTAGCACCAAATATGCGAGCCTTTGTTTACTGAATACCTGAGTGACGGCACAGTAGAGCTACCTGATGGCTCATATGGGACATTTAGTGTAAGAAAAAACTTCTGTGAGGTCATTGAAATTCATGGGGTTTTTTGTTAGTACAGCACAAATTAGCCTATCTTGACTAGTATAGTTACACAGAGCTTTTGTATGCAACAAGTGTGCGTTTCACTGGAGGCACTATTAGGAGAAATTGTGCAAATCCTCACAAACATGAGACTGGAACAAGCTTTTAGAAGACAGTTAAGATTATAGGATAAGTTGAGAAAGCCATGAAGACACATTGAGCAGGGAACTCTAGCAAAGGAGTGGGAAGAGAAATGTGTATGGTACAGTAAAGCTGGCTTGAAGAGGACAAGGTGTTTAAGTCATAGAGTTATATAGGATGAACTTCCATGGATGTGGAGAATCCAGAGTGAGAAAACAGCTTGAGAGTTCACATGATGTTTTTAAGGAAGATGAGGAGCAAAAGGGGCCAGATAGAAGCAGTAGGCAATAGCTCAGGAAGATGATGTTGGCGGTGTTGCTCACAATACCTAGATGAGATGATATTTCATCTAATTAGTATCAGAGAAAGGTTGGCATGTGCTGGATAATTTGTAACCATAATAATTGATTTATTGGAGCATTCAGTTATAAATCATGAATGAGAGGAAGAGATAGAGAAGAAACAAAAAAAACTTTTTAAAAGAGGAGTTAATGAAGAACGGCCATGCCTCTACAGAAATAGAAGGTGAAAGAGAACTAATTAGAGTGAATATAACTGATTCACGATTGAATACATGTTGTTTACAATAAGGGCAAGCAGTCTGGACAGTTGTATATAAGGAAATGAAACAATTAGAAGAACAGGAGTTACATATTTGGGATTAATGTTAGGTGATGTTAATTTGCCTTTAGATTATAATCATAGAGAGAGAGAATTATCTATCCGTACAGAGATGTGCAAAGTGCTGATGAGTGAGACTTGTTCTTGGTAGAAAAAGGAAGACAAGTTCTTGAAGAACTGCATCAAGTATCTTTTGTAAACAGCATGTTGAGCTCATTACCATATACATGGTGCCTTTTTTGTTGTTGTTACAAGTGTGATATGGTTAAGCTTTGTGTCCTCACCCAAATCTCATCTTGAAATGTAATCCCCAGGTATTAAGGAAGGAACCTGGTGAGAGGTGATTGGATCATGGGGGCGCTTTCCCCCATGTTGTTCTCATCATAGTGACTGAGTTCTCGTGAGATATGATGGTTTTATAAGCTTCTGGCATTTCCCCTGCTTGCTCCTCTGTCTCCTGCTGCCACGTGAAGAAGGTCCTTGCTTCCCCTTCACCTTCCACCATGATTGGAAGTTTCCTGAGACCTCCCTAGCCATGTAGAACTCTGAGTCAATTAAATCTCCTTTGTTTATAAATTACCCAGTCTAGGGTAGTATCTTTATAGCAGTGTGAAAACGGACTAATATAAAGTGCCTATGAAACCATGTTTATGTTGTTACAACTTTTATTCCATTTGACTCCATCCTAGGAGAATATCTGCAGCAATAGTCCACTCATTCTCTGGTTTTTTGTACAACTTTCTATTATTTTTATTTGAATTTATTTATTCAGAGAAGATCGTCAAAAAAAGGTTGCATATTTCTTCTTGGGCTGCAATGGACAATCTTAGCTCATTCTTACATATTATAAAACCAATTATCTCAGGCTGGATCATGCATCAATATAGTCAGTGTTATCCCACAACATGAAGAGCTTTATGAACATCTATAGTTTTTTTGAAACATCCATGAGAGTTTACAGCTCGCTTGAGTAAACAGAAGCTTTACATGAATCTGTAAAGTTTGTTTGTTCTATTGTAATACATTTTTTGTAATCTAGAGTTGGCATTTTTAGAGAGTCCTGAAACTCTCTAGGTATTAAGATGTTTCTCATGCTTACAAGGAGAATGCCTTAAAATGTGTTCTCTGGTCTTTTCTATTACTTGGGCCTGTAGAAAAGATACTATGTATGTTGCTTCTGAACATATTTTATATGTGTTCAGTTAGTCAATAAACATGTATTTGATGATTTCATGTGCTAGGTGTCCTACTAAGTGTGGAGAATACAAAGATGAAGAAAGCACAGTTTCCAAAATCAAAGAACAGCACCTGCCTTCTAGAAAGAAAGGCAAACGAAGGAAGAGAAAATTAGAGTATAGAGTGATAAATATTGTGTTAGAGGTAGGCACAGAGGGACTAGCACAGCAATGCAAAAAAGATGCAGATTTCTTAGGCCTGGAGGTGGGAAAGTCCGAGCTTGTCAGGTGAAATGAGGGCAGTGAGCAGGAAGGGCATTCCAGCCAGAGAAGCAGCCAGTGCCCAGGCCAGATGAGAGCTGTAAGTAGCACAATATGCTTGTAGCACAGAGTGGTGAGAGATGAAGCCAGAGAGATATGCAAGTGCCAAATCATGATAGACCTTGCTTCTTCAATTGTTTGTTTAGTTATAGCTCACTTTGTTCCAGAAGAGTTTTTAAGTGTATTGAAGGGCCATGAATACCACACTAAGACATTTGGAGCCCTTCCTAAAATGTTGGCAAGCCTCAGGAAGAAAGCAACATGATCAGATTTGCATTTTAGAAGGATAATTCTATCTTCTTAGAGGAGAATGAATTGTAAGGAACAAAGACAGAAGCAGAGAGGCTGTTTAGGAAATTTCTGCAGTCGTTCAGATGAGAAATGCACCATGAGGGGCTAAATTAAAGTAGTGGCTTTGGGGATGGAAAGAAACAAGAGATATAGAATAAGCACAATGAACATGGCTTACTAATAAATATTTTCTCAATGAATGAGTTGTGACTCATTAGATGTATGGGGTGAGAACCAGAAGCAATTAAAAAACGAATTTCAGGTTTAAACTTGGGAAAACAGGTGGGTGACAAGAGAACTCATTGCTTGGATGCTGAATGCATTCCTTCTGAGTTCTTTTTATACCTGGGAACTGTAATTGTTGTGTGTGGATTAATCTTAACTGTGTGGTAAATGCCCTAAGCATAAGTACTGTCTTCCTTTTCTCGTATTATTTTTCTAGCACTGAGAACTTTAGAGTTACGTTCATTGAACTAACTATAATTCAATGAACCTGGCCCAGGACATTATCTATTTAAGAATGAGTGACAGGTCTTAACTCTTAATTCATTAGTATTCTTCGGTTGTGTGCAAAAGAAACTGACCCTGACTAACATGAACCAAAGAAAACTGTGGTGAGTTATTGAGGATTCTCAGACTTGATATATAGTCTGGAGAAGTAGGCTTGGAAATAGGCAAGCAGAAAAGTACATGCAGCAAACTGATGAAGAACCACAGAAAGTCTCCTGTAACATGAAGGATCCAGTCAGGAAGCCACTGTGGAAAAGGAGAAACCACAACTTTCAGTCTCTTTGTCCCTCTGCTCAAGAATCAAATTCCAGAGAGCTCTGAATTATTGCCTATCTTGAGGAACGTTTTCACTGCCTAGCCTACAAGAGGTTTGGGCCCATAATTATAGTCCTGACAGAAGGGAAGGAGGTAATTCCTCAAATATTTAGAAATCATGGTGCACTTAGGAAGAGAAAAAGGATGCTAGCCAGCCAAATAATTACAAATGTCTACTTCCAGCTGATTCTAGCTTTTATTATTTTCTGTTTAGAGAGATTCTTAAAAACAAAATTGAAGCCTTATGAAGTATGGGCATAAGATTTATTTTCTGGCTAAAAAGAACTTGGAACTTTTTCAACGAAGCTACTTTTTTGACAAAAAATTCTATTCTGTAGCTTCTAGAAAGTAAAATGAATATTTTTTTAAGAGTAGGACATAGGCACTGAACTAATGAGATACAATCAAAAATTTTATACTTGGAAATAAATATTATTTAGTTCTGAAGGAAAAAATTGAATAGGTGGGATGAGGGGAAGAAAATATATGAGTAAAAGGAGGAACACACATGGAAGAAAAATCCAGCATTATTTGGATAAGCTTCTGAGCAAAATTCAAACCAAATCTAACTCTTGAGCATCCGGAGGGAACACTTGCCACTAATTACAGGACTAAGATATACAAGAAGCCACTTCAGGACCGTGGGGCCAAATCAGCCATCCGATTGTAGTTTTTAAGATGTGGCTGTGGTTGTTTGTTTGGTGGTAGGAGAAAGTTTAGATTTGCTTTCACTGGCTTTGGTGGATGTTGACATTTCTTTCATCTCTAATCTCATTCCAGAGCTAGGGAGATACCTGTGCCAACTCTGGCTTTGTTTGGTCTGCCAGACAATCCTGATGCTGCAAAGTCAAATCATTGTGAAGGATGTTTGTGCAAATGTGGGAAACAGGACTGTAATCCTGCTTGAAGTTTGCTTAGATTCCTGGGAAGTCTCCCTATTCCAGCCCTTTTTGAGAAAGTAAGTAAAAGAACTGCTTTTATGATTGATTGTAAAAACTATGGAAGGGTTTAAGTTGGTCTCTATTTGAAACCACAATTTTGGTGATATTTCTATTTTCTTTCTATTTTTTTCCTACATAACAATCTCTCTCTTTCTCTCTCTCTCTCTCGCTCTCTCTCTTTCTCTCTCTCTCTCTCTCTCTCTGTGTGTGTGTGTGTGTGTGTGTGTGTGTGTTTTCGAAGAAGAGCTCAACCTTGAGAAAGTCCACATTTCTGTGTAGGATAAGATAGAGATGAGACATTAGACATAATGGGTGAAAAGTACTTTTTGAAAACCGAATGAGTATTTTCTGTGAACAATCTGATTCTGTTATTACAAGTATTAGACATGTTATAGGATGACTTTATAAACCTATATGGTTGATGTTTACAGCTTACCTTAGAATTTCTCAGTTTTTCTTTCCCCAAGCTAGACAGATACCCTAGAAAATAAACTAATGATTATAGCGCTTTTACTTACATTTATTATGGGAAGGGGTAATTCCTCAAATTGGAACTAAAATTGGACATCAGATAGTGAAGCTGCTTAAGGAGTAACTAAACTATTTGAATTTGTCACACAGAAAAAAGATCTGACACATTCCTTTTGCTTCAAAAATGTTTTTCTGTCCTTACTGCTAGAAGAATTGATACACTGTCAGGAATATTGAACACATTAAATATTGGCTTTTGAGTTAGGCAAGACAACTTCTTAAATTCTTACCAAAAATGAGTTTCTATGTTATTATTGTGGCCAGGGATGTAGCTAAGGATGTGAGCCAAACTGCCTGGGCTTGCATCCTAGCTCTCACCTATGGAATCAGTTGCCATTCATAACCGCAAAAATGCAAAAAAAAAAGTGGTCTTTGCAGAGCTATATCTATATATACTAGTTGATAAAGAAAAACCTGGAAATTTTATTTTATTAGTTACTCTTTCATTTGATGGTTCTGAAGAGAGTTATAAGAGTGTGAGTGCATGTGTGTGTGCTTACATATCCATGTATACATATAAGTGCATGTATATATGTGTAAGTGGAAATATTTATTTACTGTATTTTATGAATGTATCTTGTGTGTGTGTATGTGTATGACAGAGTCTCACTCTGCTGCTCAGGCTACAGTGCAGTGGCGTGATCATGTGTCACAGCAGCCCTGACCTCCCCAGGCTCAGGTCCGTCTCCCAAGTAGCTGAGACTGCAGGTGTGTGCCACCAGACCTGGCTAATTTTTGTATTTTTTAAAAATAAAGATGACAGTTGTAATAAATTGAGTGAATAATCATAATATTATCAAGCTATCCTGAGAGGAAAATCTCAGTTGAGTATCATAATTTTGCTGCTCCAACCCATTTCACATGGAATACAGTTATAGCAGGCTTAAACCACTTTGTTTTAACTCCTTTGCCTAGCATTGTCACTTTTTGTAGTAGAGTTGAGATTAGGTAGGTAGAACTCAACAGAACCCAAGACTGACCCTTATTTACAATGGAGGTGAGTGTTGAGATGCTCTCCATAACTGCCATCAAGACTAACTGCTGATATGGAATATGGAATGGCATGTTGGTGATGAATGCTTACTTATTCCATTTTTAGAAAGATTTGTTTTAGCATTTCCTTAGTCATCTCTACCTGCCTTCTAGCCTGTCATTTGTTCAAGGTGATGGAGGGTATGTGATAACTTGGAGAAATTGTTTGAACTGAATTAATCAGACTACTATTGGCAGTAATATCGTGTGGCTCTTTGAGTGGTTTTTAGATTATTTCAGATGTTTGAAATGAAACTTACTGGCCCTGAAGGCATTTTGAGTTACCTACCAAATTAAGAAATGATATTCCCTGAGAAATGGACATAAAATTGCACTGTATTCCTAATGATATTTTCTGATAAATTTTCATGGAAAGCAGGTGTCTTTGGATTTTATAACAGATGAATAAATTCCCAACTACAAAATGTCATTTCCAGCTTTATTCCAGTTTCCAATACGATGACTGTGAGGTTAATATTGACTGTCAACTTGATTGGATTGAAGTGCAAAGTATTATTCCTGGGTGTATCTGTGAGGGTGTTGCCAAAGGAGATTAACATTTGAGTCAGTGGACTTGGTGAGGCAGATCCGCCCTCAATTTGGGTGGGCACCACCTAATTAGCTGCCAGTGTGGCTGAACAAAGCAGGCAAGAGAAGACAGAAGAGAAGACTTGCTGAGTCTTCAGCCTTCATCTTTCTCTCAAGCTGGATGCTTCCTGCATTCGAACATGGGACTCCAAGTTCTTCAGCTTTTGGACTCTTGGAGTTATACCAGTGGTTTGCTAGGGGCTCTCGAGCCTTTGGCCATAGACTGAAGGCTGCACTGTTGGCTTCCCTACTTTTGAGTTTTGGGGACTCAGACTGATTCACCACTGGCTTCCTTGGTCCCCAACTTGCTGACAGCCTATTGTGGGACTTTACCTTGTGATCGTGTGAGTCATTTTTCTTTAATAAACACCCTTTCATCTATACATATATTCTATTAGTTCTGTCCCTCTAGAGAACCCCCACTAATACAATGACCTTGTATGATTTTTATTTCAGGGAAAGGAGAGGGAGCAGAAAAAGGAATTGTAATAAGTAACCATGAGAAAGTTTTAAAATCATAGCTTCTTTTTAGCATTTACAGTTCTTGTGTTGCCATGTCCTGATTTGGGGAGGAAAATACCAGTGATATGACTTGGGGTCTAAGAGGTTTACAGTGGATTTTTCACTCAGATCTGTCTGTCTGTCTATCTATCTATCTATCTATCTATCTATCTATCTATCTATCTATCTATCTAATCTATCATCTATACATATATATCTCAAAACTATTTAGGTCTCTCTAAATTCTTCTCATGGATTCATCATCTATTCATGCCACAGTGAGAACATCATTCTATATGGCAGCACATCTGGAAACTGGGTGGCAAGGTCAGATTGAAGTCATGGAACATTCCAGGAAGGCCAAACATTCTAAATAGAAGCAGCTTAACTCAGAATGTTCTTCAGTAAGTGATGATTGTTTTGGCTTCTGCAGTAGCTTCATTGATGATCTGCCATTAAGAAGCTTTCAACAAGCCAATTTTTCAAAAACTTGACCTTCTGAAAGGAGGGTAAGAATTTCATTAACTGTAAGCATTAGACCATGAGCACATTATGCTTTAAATTCAGAACGTTTCTCAGAAAGTCTCACATCATCATTATGCTTTGGTTTTAGCATGACTTTGTCCAATATAGTAGCCATTAGCCACATGTGACTATTGAGCACTTGAAATGAATGTAACCAGTGAGACTGAGGAACTAAATTTTTAATTTTTTAAAAACTTGACTTCATTCAATTAAAAGATTGAATATAACATATATCATTCATATTTTTATATTGATCCTATGTTAAAATAATATTTTGAATATATTGGGTTAAATAATATGCATTACTATTAATAATTTCACCTGTTCTTTACACTTTTTTGTTAATGTGACCACCACAAAATTTAAAATTACATATGTGGCTTGTATTATATTTCTATTAGGCCAGTTCTGCCTTGTACTTGTTGGAGACTCAAAGATGTCTAATTTACCTAGATACATAATCTGTCTTCCTTTTTCCACCTCTAGAGTGATGGTATATAACTGTTTTCATTAATTGATTTAATAGCTGGTTTCAGAAGCAATGACTCTGATTCTTCCATCCAATCATCTAATTACTCTGAGAATATCTTGCTTTTTCTGAGAACAAATTCACTATTATCAAATAGTCAAGGTCACCTAATGCTCTGTTATTTCTTTTTCCCTTAGCCCCCTTTAATTCTCAAGGCTAACCCATGCAACAGTCATAGGCATGACATTAAAAAATAGTTTTGTTCATAGTTTTGATTCAATAATACCTACAGGATGTCTTAATTATATCTGCTTTAGTCCAGCTAGTACATTGCTTCCTCCAGATTTCTGATATTCTTGATTTTAACTTCTTGTCTCATCTCACATGCACTTGCTGATCTTGATCTAAATTACTTCCCATGTCTTTTCTCAGAATTCTGCTTTCTAAGTAATATCCTCTCAATTCCACACCTTGATTGTTGGAACCCAGAATGGTGCAAAGCTGGATGCAAATGCATTGTTGACATTCTACACTATTGTAGGTGCTGGATACAGCTCCATAGGAAGACATGACTTCTGGCCTTATGTGACCCAAAGTCTAGTGGGGGAAACACAAAGTAGACATGTGTCTTTCTTTTCCAGGATGCTAGAACCTGCCTTTCCTGTAAGCTCAGAGAGGAGAAGTAGCTGGGCATTTATTTCTCCCTGGGAGCAGCCCTTGGCTAATAACTGATACATTAAGGAATAGAAATACTACATCCCCTAATCAGGACACCTCTAAGCTGAGAACAACATGGAATGCAAACTGCCTCTGGATTATTGAGCCTAAGATACATTCTGCTGGGCTATGCTTGCTATCACAGCCTTCCTTGGTCTCCTTCCTCTTCTGGTCCAAACTCCTTCCTCCTTTACTTCTGTCCTAGGAATACTTCAAGTAAGCCACTTTCCCCCCAAATCCTCATTTCAGTATGATGCTTCTGGGGAATCCAACCCTATGTCAGTAATTTTAGGTACTGAAATTGGTTCTAGGAAGCCACCTCTTAGGATGAGACTTAGAAGTAAATCACTCAGTGCCCAGATGGCAACAGAGAAGCTGTTGTTTGTGGTGAGTGAAGGGATGATACCCTCTGGCCTGCTGTAGCATTAAATTGTTGATATTTTTACCTGTGGTGAGTTGGGATGGAATACAAGTGAAAAGGGATGCACTGTACCGCACAGCAGCTATGAAATTTAATACTTTTGTAATTTGATAGTAATTATAAGAAGGATGGGGTTGTTTAGTGGCTGCTAATTGATGTACTGCAGAAAGAAAACACTGTGCTTTGGTTAGTCAGTTGCCAGTTCATGGGGAAGAAGGAGACCAAGAATTCTGTTTCACAGATATTTAGTTTGTATCTGAGGGTGATTTTAAGGAGGGTTCATATATCTGCAGATTGGGTCAAAAGCAGAAAAATACATTTTCAAATCATCCCTCTTTACATGGTATTTAAGACAATTTGTATTAATCAGAGTTAATACTAGCAAACAACACTAAAAGGGATCATCTCAAGAAGAAAAGAATATTGAATGGATGTTGGGTCATTCAAAGAATTGCCAGGATAGCTCAGGGAATTGTCGGGAACAAAGAAGGCTGGTAAGAGCCAGAATTGCAAGACCATGATAATGGCACAGATTTTCTCCAAAGAGGACACTGCTACTGCCACCATGACACAACTGAGTATCTCAGCTTATGTAATCTCTACTTCTAGCTCTGATTCCTGGATGCCACCATAGATAGGCATCTCACTGGTACCCTGGATAATGAGTGTAGCTGCAGCTGACATTAGAAAGAATTCCCTATGGACTCTGTTTGTTCTATCTCACAAGCTCCAAATTTGAAGATTGGTGGATTTTTGTGATTAGACAAGCCAAGGCCATGCTGCCTTGGGTCCCACATAAGACACCAGTGCAGCGTGTCCTCTTTGAAACTTAGGATAACGTTTTTGAGATTCAGCCAAATTGTTGCATGTATAATGCAAATTCATTATTTTCTATTGCTGAGTAGTATTCCATTGTGTAGGGACAAAACCGTTTGTTTATATCCTAATATATCCTTGCTTTCATTGAGTTCTCAAAGTTTTTTTTTTTTTTTTTTTTTCGTAGTTCTCTTTTGGAAGCTTAATAGCTTTAGCTTTAACATTTAGGTTTATGATCCAGTCTGAGAAAATTTTCTGTATATTTAATAGTATGAAATATTGAAGTTTTTTTTCCACATAGATACCTATTTGCTTCACTACTATTTGTTGAAAAAACGATCCTTTCCCCATTGTATTTCTGTAGCACATTTATTGAAACATCACACTTTGTCCCACAAATACGTACAATTATTATATGTCAGTTAAGAATAAAATTAAAATACAAAAATAAAATTAAACGACCATATATATGTGTATATACTTCTAAAGTTTCTATTCTGTTCCATTGAGTGATATGTTGATACAACTGACATTATCACCTTCGTGATCACTACAGCTTTGTGTAGTCTTAAATTGCGTTAGTACGCTACCTCCAACTTTTTTCTTTAAAAAAATTTTTCTTGCCTATTCTAATCATTTGAATTTCAAAATAAATTTTTGAATCAGCTTGTTATTTAGAAAGAAAAAGCTCTGCTGAAATTATGATTAGAATGATCAATACATCAATTTGGGAAAATCGACTTTTTAATATTGTGTTCTAATGAACATAATATATCGCTTCATTTAATTTTTCATAATTCCTCTCAGCAATGTTTTATAATTTTTACAATAGAAGTAATACATTATTTATATCCATAACTAAATATTTCATGTTATTGAAATTTTTTTTAAACATTTCAATATGCCATTATTAGTTGCTAATATATAGAATTATGATTAATTTTTAAAACTGATCTTCTATCCTATATTCTTACATTATTTTAAATTTATAGGATATTCTGAGTAGATATTTTGTAGCTTCTTTAATTTTTTTATGCATACTATCATACTGTCTTCCAGTAAAGTTTCATTTTATTCCCAATTTGCTAGGAGCATTTATCATGAATAGTTATTGAATGTTGTCAAATAGTTTTTTCTCCATTTAGTGAGATAGCATATTATTTCTTTCTCTCCTCTGTTAATTTCACAGATTACCTTGATTTGCTATTCAACTATTAACCAAACTTGAAATCTTGTGATAAGCCCAAATTGGTCATGTGGCACTAAATTTTTGTTTTCCTGGATTTTACTTCCTAATCTTTGGTAAAGATTTTTGTGTTTATGTTTATAAGGTATATTGGTAGTTTTCTTGTAATCTCTCTTTCTGCTTTTGGTATTTCAGCAAAGCCAGTCTCATAAAATTAATTGGAAATTATTCTCCCCTCTAATTCTAATTAACGAGTTCATGTAAAACTATTGTTTTCTTTCTTCAATGTTTAATAGAATTCAGCAGTGAAAGACATTCTGCCTGCCAAATGCTTCTTTTTTTTCACTAGTATTCAATAATATGATTAAAATATGGCTTCTGTGGTTTTCTTTGTCTCTATCCTCTTTGTTGAGTTTCTCAGAACTGCAGATTTATAGTTGTATCAGTCCATTTTCACATTGCTAAAAGGAAATACATGAGACCGGGTAATTTACAAAGGAAAGAGGTTTAATTGACTCACAGTGGGGCATGGCTGAGCAGGCCCAAGGAAACTTACAATCATGGTGGAAGGCGAAGGGGAGGCAGGAACTTTCTTCAGAAGATGGCTGGAGAAAGAAGCGCCGAACTTAAGGGGGAAGAATTCCTTATAAAACCGTCAGATCTCGTGAGAACTCACTGTCACAAGACCAGCATGGGGGAAACTACCCCCATGATTCAATTACCTCCATGTGGTCTCTCCTTTGACACATGGGGATTATGGGGATTACAATTCAAGATGAAATTTGGGTGGGGACAAAAAGCCTAACCATATCAATAGTTTTCATCAAAGTTGGAGAAAATTTGACTATTATTGCTTTAATCTGACCTTTCCTCCTCTTTTTCTGGAAGTCCAGTTGTCCCACAGGTAACTAAGACTGTATTTATTTTTCAAGATTTTTCCTTTCAGTATTTTTGTTTGCATACTTCCGTTGCTATGTCTTCAAGTTCATTGGTCTTTTATTATACAGTCTCTTATCTACTACAAAGTCCATCCATTTAATTTTTTCTCTCAGATATTATGCTTATCAACTCTATAAAGTATATTTGTTTTCTCAAGTCTTCCACTGCTCTCTAGTACCTTGTTTTCTTTTAAATCCTTAAGACTATGTATAATGTTTTAATGTACTTGTCTGCTACTTCCATCATCTCTGTAATTTGTTTCTATCATGTTTCTCATGATTATGAGTCATAAATTCCTGCTTCATGTTCAGTAGTTTTTATATGATATTGGACATTGTGAAATTATGGTGATAAGTGTGTAGATCTTGCTGTCTTCATGTAAAGAGTGTTGAAGTATATTTTGGCAGAAAATTTAATCATTCGTGCATTATTTTGAACTTTATCTTTCATCTTTTTAAAGGTGGCATATAGTAGCCCTACTATGAAGTACCCTCTGCGTTTTCTTTTAAATGCCTCAGACATTCAACAAGGTATCCCCTTTTGGCTTGATTAGTGTGAAGTTTTCTCCCATTCTTGTATGATCTTCGGGAATCATTCAGCTTACAGCTCCCCAGTAGCTTTTCATTTTTGTCCAGGCTCATGGAGTTTTACCCTATTCATTACTTAGTTTTACCTCATGCATATATTGCTTACTGTTCAACCAAGCTATCAAGGGGCTCCGTACAGATTTCTAGAGCTATTTACGCTTTCTTGCAAGTTCAGCTGCTTCAGCCTCTCTGAACTCTAATTGCTGCTCCATCAGCTAGGTGAGACTGTCATGCTTGGCTTGGGCTCCCCTTATCTGCTCTGAAATTAAGAAAGGTGTTTCCAGGAAGAAAGTGCAGTGATTATATAGTTCACCTCTTTTGTTTCCCTTTTTTTAAGCAATGCAGCCCTGTACTTCCAGTTGTCCAATGCCTGAAAATAGCTGTTTTACATATTTTGTCAGTTTTCTAGTTGTTTTTAGTGGGAAGGCAAGTTCAGTTTCTGTCACTGTGTCATAAACCGAAATAGCTGTCCTTTCTTAACTTTTAAATCTCTATCTTGAAATTTAAAACAGTGTCAAAATAATAATTGGTAATATGCTTTCAAAATCCACATGGTCATCAAATATGCTGGTCTTAAGTGAGATTAGTAATCTAGCATTTTATTTTGGGAATGCCTAGGTACCTCTTACTGTCAAAATAATAATATGGCTTCAATTTTTGATAGTGACATCAAAAAATAAAACCTTTTACCAAATAAATCCCCCAAATCAGAATAATAAAGTCTTCCGTATTCTTCAAATCAGTCAAAAGTGTTTTGTTTTAATTTTTCATTTATAGTTTCAGAGTAAAATTTATATTCTTTAGAATATATTTGTAGTAGTTTGTGTTTTCATTTCTTTTTCTTATTTTACATACTAGAATCATACTCTCGCATCAAATTCAAAAGCAAATATACAAAAAGACAGGATAAAAATAGACCATCAGCCAAAAAAAAATCCAGTATTTAATCTAAACTCCTTTGCTCTTTTTTCTTGAATTATTTTGCCATACAAGTAAATGAACACAAAAGAGACAATCAAGTATTCCCTGGCTTATAGTGTATAAAGATGAATTTCAGTGCTTCTCTTTGGAAGCTTTAAATAATGTTCAGTCCTTAAACAGGACTTTAAAGTCACATAGAGTCAATACTTTTAACTTTGGCCACAATCTCATTTTGATCCCTTTGTCCGATCTCTTATTCCTTAAGTTGTGTCTGCTCCTGCTCTAAATCAGACCACATATCACAAAGGCAGCACAGGGATTTGTGGGTGGAACAATCCCAAGTTTCCTACTGAGGACTAGCAGTACTGTGTGCTCACTGAGTCTCTGAAGCTCAGAGAGGTATTAGTTTTAGTGTTTGCGGTGGGAAAGGCAGGGACAGGAGAGGTTGGGCATGGTACCATGGCATGGAGAAGTGTCACATGGAAATGTGAAGTGTTGTGAGGACATCAGTGTGAACTTGGTCTTTTTGAACCAATAGATGAAAGGGTGCTGTTAACAGCGTTGGCAAGTAATTTGACTTCTGGTCATGAATTATTGAGCTCGTCCCATAAAACATGCAATGGGGCAGGTGACCACAGGTTTTTAAATTAGTTTTGGCATCATCGGCTTCTGGTCATCTCTTTATGTAAGTGTTTTCATTTTTAAATTAGATTTGGCATCATCAGCTTCTGGCCATCTCTTTGTGTAAGTGTTTTATCCCACAGGTAAATAAACTGACTTCAGCTGTCTGGCGTGCCAACTCTTCCAACAAGCCTGACACTAAGCTCTGATTTGGCTGCATACAAATCAAGCACTGTCTCCAACCAACACTTATATTGGTTTCCCATTTCCTACATCCATGACATACATGAAAATTTCTCACGTGATTTTAATATAGTTTTATCCAACAGAGCAAACATTGAATCAGCACCTACGTTGAGTTAGTCAGGCAAAGTATGATGCAGTATTTGAATGCATTTATAAAAATAACACTACTATCTTATGTATAAGAAAGGATTATCATTTTTCTGGGGATTTGAGGTTTTAGAAGTGTCTATCTTGAGTGACTGATAACATTTTGTTAGCATTATCTAAGGTCGGGGTGTACACTGTGATCATCTTCTCAAGTCTCCTAAGATTCTTGAGACTGAATTTAGTGAAGTGAACAATAAATGCTTATAGGTTAAGCCCTGATGTGAAACTGATTTAGAGGATGAAGATGTGACAATTTTTCAAGGTGTTTATGCTTTGAACACATTTTTTTCTGTTTGGTTGATGTTTTCCCCCTCATTTTCCTGTTGCTAGTCAGTTATTCATTTAGTTCAAAGCTAACACTTTAGCACTTTTGGTAAAGGACATAGAGAATAAAGGAATGGTTACCAGAGGCTGGGAAGGGTAGTGGGGGGTTGAGGGGGAGGTGGGGATGGATAATGGATACAAAAAAAGGGAGAAAAGATGAATAAGACCTACTATTTGATAGCATAATAGGGTGTCTATAGCCAATAATAATTTAATTGTATATCTTTAAATAACTTAAATAATGTAATTGGATTGTTTGGAACTCAAAGGATAAATGCTTGAGCGGATGGATACCCCATTCTCCATGACATGCTTATTTCACATTGCATGCTTGTATCAAGACATCTCATGTACCTTATAAATATATACACCTACTGTGTGCCCACAAGAATTTTTTAAAAAATGCAAAAAAAATTAAAAAAATACACAGAAATTAAGAAAATTAAAATTAAAGGATATAGTGTGGGACCAAAAACTAAAGGAGTGACTATAAGTGAGGCCGAAGGCCTTCTCAGAAGCAAGAAAGTCTAGATCCCGTTTGGTTTGATGTTTTGGGTAAGGCTTTGTCATTGTTTGCTTCTTGACTCAGCTAGATAGGTCTAGTTAGTATTTAAATTCCAAATTCCAAATCACAAAGCGATCTCACGTTCACTTTGTGACTTTTAACGCTTACGTTAGTAATAAGCTTATCAACATTTTGATGCCAGTAGAGGGGACCAATAATTATTAAGTAGATCTAGTGGAAATAAAATAAGGGTTTAACTTATTTAGTTGATTCTCTCAGATGTTCAGATGCTCATATTTAGCCTAGGGAAAATATATTTGCTAAGTTTTTGTTATAGGAGCCACAGGAATAAACATTTATTCTCTCTCCCAAAGTTTTCTTCTCACATTCTTTCTGTTTTACTCAGTGACTCTCTGTCTCTCTCTATTTTTATTCATGACTTGATTTTGTTGGTATATTCAGTTTGTCATTCATTCATTAAATGTGAGTGGAAGTGAAGTTCCATTAGAAGTTTAGCACAAACATGACTGGTTTATTTCAGGGTAAGCCCATCAACCAAAGGTGGAAAAAATTCCAAAAAAATTCTATTTGCTGGAAAATTTGCTAAAAAACTTGGATACTCAAAACACTTGCTCACAATGTGGGGTTTGAGGGTGGGGGCCTGGGTGGAGAAAATGCAAAATATAATAAACACAACAGACATTCACTGGCATAAAACTGATTGGAGTGCTTTAGGAAATATGAAAACAGCTTTGTACTTTGTGAAGTGGAACATTTTAGAGATGCAGATTATAAAGATTGGAACTAATAGCAAAGCCCCAAAGTAAGGTTTTTGTTTCGGGTCTGCACATGTACAATTTATTCTTCATTCAAAAAGAAATTTTAGTTTGCAAACAGGATGTATACTAGACCCCTTAACAATCTAAGTATTTCATCTACACAGAGGATTAGTATAAACACTCGCCCTTTTATAGTGAAAAAAGGTTAAGCTAAAATGAAACAAATTGTATTTAGCTTATCTTTTTAAAATTAGAAGAAAAAATATAAATGAAGCATTAGGTTTTTCATTAAAAACGTATTTTAGAATGTTTCTTTTTCGGGTATATTTATTTTCTTCTTTCATTTGTTGACTTCACCGTGAACTTAAATAAGTTCTTGGCATGTTCTTGGTTTATTTGACTTTTGACTTAACAAGGCAAGGGATGAATTTGAGTCTCTAGATTTGGAAGAAGTTCTTTGAAGTGAGGCCCTCTTAGCTTCCTGGAGGAAGCAACAATTAAATTTGCCTTTAGGGAAAGGACACAATTTCAGTAACAAAAGGACAGGGTAGAGTACTCATACAGAGGGGATGGGCTCCTAGAATGCAAGGATGTGGGAGACAGCCAAGTCATGTCAGGTGGTTGAGAGTAACCTCAGGGTGCAGGACATAGGCAAAGTGGAAGGTAAAGCAGGAAAATTAGGCTTGCCCACACCCTATCATGTCAGGATTCAGAGTTTTATTTTAATAATTGGCACCTGGTAGCCTTTAACAACTTTAAGTAGAGTTCCATGAAAAAGAGTGGGTAAGAAAGAAAGAATCACTGAAAAAAAAAGAGACCAAATATTTATGAAGCTATTCCTCTGTGCTATATATTATATAGTTATGCTATATCCCCTATCATGCAGATGGGGAAACTAAAGCTCAGAGGTGTTTAAAAACTTGCTAAGATTTATAGATTGATAATTTTTGATTCACATTTATTGATTGAACAAAACCTAGAGCTTCAAGAGGATTCAGGATTCAAGAGAGGATTCAAGAGAGGCTTCAAGATGGGAGATCTGGCCTTAGGCATAAGAGACTGGGAGCGGGGATACTAGATAGATGTGAGCCGCTAGCCTGCATCCAGACGAAACTCATAAACTATATCTAATGTTCCAGAACATAGGGCAAACACCAGAATTTTTAGTTTTATTATTATTTTTTTCTGGTTATAAAAGTATATAGGAGGCCAGGCATGGTGGCTCATGCCTGTAATCCCAGCACTTTGGGAGGCTGAGGCTGGTGGATCACCTGAGGTCAGGAGTTCGAGACCAACCTGACCAACATGGTTAAACCCCATCTCTACTAAAAATACCAAAATTAGTCAGGCATGGTGGCAGGCAGCTGTAATCCCAGCTACTCAGGAGGCTGAGGCAGGAGAATCGTTTGAACCCGGGAGGCAGATGTTGCAGTGAGCCGAGGTTACACCAATGTACTCCAGCCTGGGTGACAGAATGAAACTCTGTCTCAAAAAAAAAAAAAAAAGTATATATATGATTTCTGAGTTAGAATACTAGGCATGCTTAATAGTATACCTCCTCTTAACTTCCTTTTAAAATTCCCATAATAATACACAGATAGTGGCAGCAGCACTATAAATTAAAGAGGCGAAGAAGGGCAGAATTTTCTCTAATTTCATCTCTGGTATGACAGATTTGAAAAGCATATTCTTGGGTTCCGTATTCTAGGTTCCAATCTCTGAGCTTGGACAAGAAAGAAGCCACCAAGCTGGGGCCTGGGGGTGGAGCGAGGTGGCTCACGCCTGTAATCCCAACTCTTTGGGAGGCCGAGGTTGATGGATGGCCTGAGGTCAGCGGTTTGAGACCAGCCTGGGGAACATGGTGAAATCCTCTCTCCACCAAAAATACAAAAAATTAGCCAGGCGAGGTGATGCACCTCCTTTTGGCTTTTAGATCAAGACTAGAAAACTCCCCTAAATGAAGTGAAACTTGATGGAGGCTAGCTCCTCTCTTTATTGCAAAAATCATCATCTGGATTGACAATTTTTTTCCACTCAAAGATGAGCAACTAAACACCAAACCAAAGCATATAGTCTATGAAAAAAATTCTAGAATAAGGAATGAGAACATTGTCATAAAGATGTACAGAAATAATTTGTTTCACTGCTTCACTTTGGAAATCTCCCGAGGAGAAAAAGAAAAAAAATAGAAAAGAAAACGCCCGTGCCTCAACCCAGAGCTTCTGATTTAATTGGTCTGGAGTGAGGCCTGGATGTTGTTTTTTGTTTGTTTGTTTGTTTGTTTTAATAGATTTGTTTTTTAGAGCATTTGCAGGTTCATAGCAGAATTGAAAGGAAGGTAGAGAGACTTCCCATATACACCCTTCTCTCACATATGCACAGCCTCCCTTGTTCCCAGCATCTCCCACCAGAATGGTACATTTGTTACAACTGATGAACCTACATTGACACATTATCACCCTAAGTCCATGCTTTAGGGCTCACTCTTGGTGTTGTAGATTCTATGAGTTTGGACAAATGTATAATGGCAGGTATCCACCATTATAGTATCATACAGAGCAGTTTCACTGCCTAACATTGTTTGGTTCTGTGTCTCCACCCAAATTTCATCTTGTAGCTCCCATAATTCCCATGTGTTGTGCGAGGGACCCGGTAGGAGATGATGGAATTATGGGGGCGGGTCTTACCGTTGCTGTTCTTGTGATGGTGAATGGGTCTCACAAGATTTGATGGTTTTAAAAATGGGAGTTGCCCTGCACACGCTCTCTTTGCCTCCCACCATCCACGTAAGATGTGACTTGCCCCTCCTTGCCTTCCACCATGATTGTGAGGTCTCCCCAGCCATGTGGAACTGTGAGTCCAATTAAACCTCTTTTTTTGTAAATTGCTGAGTCTCTGGTATGTTTTTATGAGCAGCATGACTACAGACTAATACACTGCCCTAAAAATCTCCTTTGCTCTGCATATTTATCCCTCTCTACCCCCAAACCCTGGCAACTAGTAATCTTTTTACTGTCTCCATAGTTTTGCCCTTTCCAGAAGGTCAAACATTTGGAATCACAAAGTATGCAGGCTTTCCATATTGGCTTCTTTCACTTAGTATCATGCATTTCAGTTTTTGCTATTGCCTTTTTATGGTTTTATAGCTCACAGCTCATTTATTTTAGCACTTGATAATATCCCAATGTCTGGATGTACCACAACTTATTTATTCACTCACCTGCTGAAGGACATCTTCGTTGTTTCCAGGTTTTAGCAATTATGAATAAAGCGGCTATAAACATCTTTGTGTGGATAGAAGTTTCAGTCTTTCTGGGTAAATATCAAAAAGCACAATTGCTGGATTATATGGTAATAGTGTATTTAGTTTTGTAGGAATCTGCCAAAATGTCTTCCAAAGTACTTGTATTATTTTTCATTCTTACCAGCAATGAATGAGAGTTCCTGTTGCTCCACAGGTATTTTTAAAAAGTGCCGCAGGTGACTTTAATGGAGCCAAGATTCAGAAACCACTGACTTAGGGCAAGAACATCTGTCAGCAAACATTTTCTCTCACTTAGTATTAGTTTCCTTATCTGGTAGAAGAGAAGGCTTCCATAAGACAATAGATCATTGCTTCTCTCTGACTTTCTTGAAAATGCTGTTACTTTAATGTTTTATTATAAAATCCTTCAAGGAAATACATGTCCATGCCAAAATATGAGAGCCAATTGGCAAATGGAATAAGCCAGAATTACCAAGGATCTAAGATTACTTCTTTGTGCTTTTTCAATTTTAAAATATACTGTCATCTAAGATACGTTGACTACAGAATGATAGAAAACAGTACCAACAAAGCCAAGATCTTGAACTGGTGCCAATGCATAGGAAAGCTTATTGGGCTCTGTTCATGGCCACAGACCTCTAACCTGATGAAGGCCTCACATAACCAACAAAAAAATAAGAAAAAGTATGTTCCTAGACTACTTTCTCCTAAACTCTTGGCCCTAAGGTGCTTGCTTTATCTTTAAAACGAGGGGAGTGGATGATACGATTTTCAAGCTTCCTTAATTCTCTAATCTATGCATTACATTATTTTTCCGCAGTAACAGAATTTCATTAGCATTGACGACAAGTTAAAAAGCATGTTCTACTAACTTTTCATCAGCTACGTTAGATGTAATAAATATTCTGGTACTGGGTCTATGATAAGATAAGTGAAGGACTTGCTTCCAGCACCAAATCTGAGCATGGAGGAGGTTTGGTAGACATTGTTATCAAGAAAAATTATACTTTAGTGTTACAGTTTTAAAATTTTAAATTACTGCACAACAATCCATGATGGATAAATCATCAACATTTCTAAATAAAGACAGATTGCATTTTTAAATTAAATGTTTTGTATTATAAATTAATATCTACAGTGTTTGTTCTAGCTAATATTAAAATCCATATTCATGTAATCATTCATACAACAAACTTGTAGTGATTGCAAATATAAGGATGTTTAAAACATGACTTTGCCCTCTCAAGACTTATAATGTAATGTAGGGTAGTGAAGTTGTCAGGGTAAGGAAGAAACAGACTTCTGCAATTTATTTAAAGTCAAGGCAAAAATAGAAAAGTATAATAATATAGCTACCCATAATATCGACATTTAGAAGACATAGTAATTGGTTTTTACTGGAAATGAGTGTCTGTGTGTGTGTGTGTGTGTACATGTGTGTAGTAGAATTAATAGTAGCAGCAGAATTGGGCCATCTGCATGACAAATTAGACCTTTTAACTGCATAGACCTTTGTTAGGAAAGATGATTGAAAGACAACCTGGCTGAAGAATTATATGGCAAAGACCCAGAGACATGAGCATTTAGAGGAAATCTGGCCTTTGTGTCAGAATCATCAGTGTGTTTGATCAGGTATAACAGTTGCACATGTGGCTGGAAAAGTTGGTTGGAATTTAGATAAGTACCTGTCATCTGCTAGATTCCAGAGGAAGGCATGTGCTATGGGGTCAAACACTGAGCTGCAAATATTCTTTAAAGTGTGGAATCCTCACAAGTGAGAATCCACTGTATTTCTAAATACAATAGTGTTTTGGAAGTTTGTTGCTTTGACCTAGTAAAGTTAGCTGAGAAGATTTAGTTAAACATCCAGGAAAACACGCTGCCTCCAAAGTTTAGCTTTGAACTGAGAAAAGGAATTATTCACTGCTTCATCTATATCACATGCACAGTGAATCAAAACAAATATAATTTGTTTTTAGTGACTACCCTTCATTTTGATAGCTTGAGTACTTTAACGTACTAGTCTCTGTGTATATCAGGCTTTGAATTGAGTCAAGATTGACACTTACAATTGAGAATCATTTCCACGAGAGAAAAGCAAGCACATCAAAGTGCAATCATTTTTCAAATTGTACACTTGATTCTGGAGATGTAGTGTCTTTGGCCTTGACTTGAAAGCTGTGGTGTTGAGTCCTTTAGGAGGTGGAAGGTAATGGGTTTAGACAGCAGAAATAAACAAGAACCTCAGGAATCCTGGGTTGACATGATGGAATCCAGTGGCAAGTACACTATATATCTCTAAAAATGAGTAACAACCTCATGAAAATGTAAGTAGAATTTCATAGTGTTTTCTACCCTGATCTTACCTGATCTTAGCCATAGTGCTTGTAGCCTTCTCTTTCTTTCTCTCCTTCCCCCTCTTCCACTCTTCCTCTTCCTCCCTCCCTTCTCCTCTTCCTCTTCTTATTCTTTCTCCTCCTCCTCCTTTCTCTCTATTTGTCTCTCATTTCTTGACCTCTAAGATATTGTTTATTGTGGTTCCTTTTTGGTATTGACCAAAATTCTGGCTATTGTGTTACTGGTGACTTCTTTTCTAAATTAGGAAATTGTGTTTGGAAAAACAGAAAGAAAAATGGTCCCCTTGCTCCCCAAATTTTTGTTTCTTTCGTCAATTAGAATAACATGAGGGCCAAGTTTAATGGCCCTAATGTTAAACGGCCAAGTTTAAGAATGTATATTTTGGCATAAATCTTCATGTACAAGCTTTTAAATAACTCTTACTCTCAAGCAAAATTTTAAGAATTTTTAAACAAAAAATTATTAAACAAAAAACCAATATCTATACTAAGAAATGCACATTGGAAACTGAATTAGGATTGTCTGTTGTAGTATCATGTTTTTGTACTTCCTAGAATTCCCTAAAAACTAGAACATGGTCATTTACAGAGTTTATTATTTAAAAATACATGCTATTTGCACCTAAAATAAGATACTATTTAAAAATGCCATTGAGGAAACAAAACTTTCATTCTTCTCAATTCTTTTCATTTGGCTATATGGAAAACATTCCATTTAACTCATTCAGAAAATGTGCAAAACTGGCTTTAGGTACAACACTAATTTTCTAAAATGGATGGGCCAGGGCTGTTTTCCATAGATTTCTTGCAATCAGTTGCATATGGCTGGAAGTAGAACTAATGGTGATTTACTGTAATTGCCTGTCATCAGTCTATGCCATGCTCACCTGCATAATCCATCAATTGTCCCAACAGTGCCCACAGCTCATAACCTACCTGAGGTTATTTGGGTCTCAGGAAACACACAGCACATGCCAATGTTCCAAGAATGAAGCTCTGGTTCCCAGCTTCTGCTGCTCCAACATCTATAGCAGCAAGGAGGAAAGACTAACAGACATACTGATCACATCTAATTAGAAGGTAAGAAGTATTCCCTTGAGCATGTTTATGACACAGGCACAATAGGACAGGAGTAGTCAAGCAGGGTTCCTCAATCTCAGGACTACTGACATTCTGGAGAGGATCATTCTTTGTGTTGGGGGATGGGGGGCTGTTCTGTGCATTTCAAAAGCTTCTCTGGATTCTTTCTACTAGATGTCAATAGCATCCCTCCCACCATTGTGGCAATCCACAACATCTCCAAACATCACAAATATCCCACGGGGAGAAAATTTTTCCTGATTTAGAACCACTGTACTAAGGGAAAATTAAAACTAGAAATTTGTAATTGGTCAGCATTATATACTGAATGCATGAAGTATAAGCAGTCTACATAGTGAAAAAATAATAGGACAAATATTCATAAAACTAACTTACAGTGATGTGTATAAACACAAAGTATACATTGACTTTTTGGAAAACTTTTCATGGGTGAAAGGGAGTGGTAAAAAATAAACCTCTACAGTTATGACACTTCTGAAGCAACTGTGTTTGGAAGAAAAAATGAAATGTGAGAATGGTAGAAACTTTTTTCTACACTGGTTCTTACTTTGACCAACTCATTGGTTTTCATTGTACACTTCGGCTTATGTAAAATAATTATAACTTTTCTTTTTCATGATAGCCTTTCAACTATTTGAAAGCACATGCTGTTTTGTTCTGAAGTCCATTTTCCAAACTTTATTTTGTTATACAAAATAAGACATAGTTTTAGATCCTCTATCTTTCTAACCTTTCTCTAAACGGAGCTTCAATCTGTTTGTATTATTATTAAGATTCCCAAAGTTGAGAATCCTAATTCCCATGAGAAACTGAATCAGTTAGAAATGCTTTTGTCTACAAAATTCAGAATATCCTGCAGTGATTTAATCCTTTAACAAAAAAAGTTCTTACATAACAAAAATTCCAGGGATGGTTAATTGTTGATATTTGTTCAACTGCTCAAAGACCTAGTCTCTAGCTGAGCAGATGTTAGCATGGAGCAAAAAAAGCAGGTGGAATGGAAGTTAGCATTGTCAGAATCTGCAACATACCTTATTAATGCAGACTAGGAAGAGCATCACCATCTATAACTATATTAATGCACTGTAAGAGCCTCGTTGCTTCTCTGGGTATTGTATTACACGATTGATACTGTATTTACGTGTATCATAGAAACTATTCCACTGCAATGTAATTTCTTATATATGCACCCCCTTGGCTTTTGCTTGTTGAATATTGAAACCGAGTCTTATTTGTGATCACATCCCTGTATTTTTCTGGGTCATATTATATATGTGCTCAAGAATTGTTTAAAACATCAATGAATACTAAATATGTTCTAATTCTAGGAGCAAAATTCTCACTTGCGAGAAGTTACTTCTTAGAAAATTTCCATTTACAGCACATTTCTTTTTGTTTATGTTACATTGGATTTTCTTATTTAGCTTCTGGAGGTATATAAATTCTCTCAAAGTTGTACATAATATTTTGTGTGCATGCTCACTTATTAAGTAAACTACAGCTTTAATAAGTTTCTTAAAGAAGCATTTGTTCCCCTGCATCACATGTTAAGTTCCTATACAATACAGATTTTTTTGGAAAAGGATAAATGAAAGATCAAAGTTAAAGGACTTCGAGAGAACACTTATTTTCAAGAAAATGTGACAGCCAGCTGGGGCCTATTTTAGAGAGATTTCTGTTTCCTCCTATGACCCCAAAGTAAAAAAAAAAAAAATCTACAACGACAATTCTGGATTTTATGTCTAATTCTGTCACTGAGCTCACATAATGAGGACCAGTCAATGCAAAAATTTTGGAAATGGCTTAGGAGTCTGATTCTAATGGATTGGAAAAATAACAATAATGGACTCCAGAAACAATCAATATTAAAATAGTTTCATTCTTTCAGTATGAGGAGGGTGCAACATACAAGCTGTCCTTTCTGTAGTTTCCTGACCCATTTTTAGCAGTAGGTGCCTTTTAAAGTCTGTGTTGATGGATTTATATAATTCATCCATAATCTCTGATCAGCCCCGTAGGAGCAATGGCAGAGGAACACGCAGGACTTAGGAGTGAGCTGTATCACTTGAATGGAGCTGGAACTTAATTGTAGCTTCATTAAATAGATCCAAACTAAGGCTAGCTACATTTTCTAAACATCACATTTCCCGTCTTCATTTTCCTCATTAGAGGGGTTTCAGTTGCTCATGAAATGACCCAGCAGATGCCTGAACAATTCATTATACTCTTGTACACATCTGGCTTAATCAATTTTGTAAAATGAAGATGTCTTGTCCAACTTTACATGTAGAACAGATAAAAACTTTCTTTCCGATCGGAAAATATATTTGGGGCCTGCTTACATCCTGATCCACAGAATGGTCCCCTTACTTCCTGCCTACCTTATGTCTGAATACCTCTGGTTCACAGAGTAACAACACCTTTCAGAAATGTTGAATTTTTTTTTTTCAGGGTAAGGCATTTAGATTGGGAGACAAACAAACAAACAAGCAAAAGAATCAATTCATCCTCTCCACCCTCAACGGGAAGCTTCCCCAGTCAGAGCATTAAGTTAATTACAAGACTGTGACTTCTTGTCTGCAGTTTGCTTATTTTATACTTGATCGCTTCTCAGCCTTTTGGCTAAGAGCAAGTGTAGTATTTTATACTTGAATGGATACAAAGGGTAGTAATATCCTCCTCATTGATAACTATTATGCCCTTGTAATTCTAAATATTGTTGTTTCTGAAATAAAAGCCTCATTTTTTTTTTTGCTTGTAGGAAAGACATGTTAACAATGAAAAATTTACTTTAAAAGGTTGGTAACCAGAGTATAAAGCGGCATATTTTATAATTTTTCCATTTCTAGAAGAATCAAGGAAGTATCTTTGAGTGTTGTTGATTCACACATTGTGAAATTTTTAATTAGTTGTGTTACAAAGGAATACTCTGGCACTTCCAAGGCTTGAGCATAAAACATCTTAGAGATTCTTAGAACCCTGAGCCACTTTGTAAGAAGAGTGAATACCCTGTTGAAGAGGCCACACCGAAAGGCCTTGAGAATACCTGGAGAGGGAGGGGAACCCAGCTGAGACTGATTATCTAGCTGTCCCATCCAAGACATGAGGCATGTGATTAAACCTGTCTTGGACCTTCCAGTCAAGTCCAGTTAGTGTGTGGAGCAGAAGTATCACCCAGCTGAGAGCCCTGACTCACAAAATCATAATATTCAATAAAGTGTTGCTTTAAACCACTCCATTTTGGGAAATTGTATTAACAGCAATATATAACCAAAACACATTTGTCAAATTTTTGACTCATTTGATTAAAACCATTACGCATTTATTGATTTCCAACAAAGAATTTGTAGCTGCATTTTGGAAAACATTTTTCCAGGCAATAAATCTCCATATCCATCAATTTCCATTTTTCTTGCCCCTGTTTTCTGCCTTGTGTTTGCTGGTTTTTATCACTGTGACTACAGATTGCTACTCTACATCACATTTTTAACTAATCCTGTCCTGGAGTCAGTGTGTATATATGCAGCCCTTGTTAACAGCTCAAGTGACTTGATAGCAAAATTAGATTAGCTGATGGTCTTGTTCCAAGATTTTGTGTCTGATCTGGTAACTCTGAGTTTGAATTTTTCTTGTTTCCACCTTGTCCTGTAAGCCTGATAGTGACAGGAGGCTACCAAATGCCTAGGTTGATGGGGCGGGTCCTATCCAAAGACAATTTAAAGCCTGAAAGCCAAGCTACAATTTAAATCTTCACACCAGATTAAGAACTTGTCTTCCTGCTTGGCATGCTTTCCTCTGACTGATCACCACCCTTAGCCCATTTTACATATACCTACCCTTTCCTAATTGTTTTTCTACACTGTGGTGCCCACCTTTGAGTGGTGTTTTCGCTTCAAACTTTTTTGCATACTCACAAACCAATCAGCATGCACTCCCCATTCTGAGTCCATAAAAGCTCCAGGCTCAGCCATATTGGGGGACTTACCTGATTTTAGGTAGGGGAAGCACCCCACCCCCCATGCTTTCTCCTTGCTGAGAGCTTTCCTTTCATTTCATACATTCTACTCTACTCACTCTCTGGTGTCTGTGTGCCTAATTCTTCCTGGTCATGAGACAAGAATCCATACCTAGCTGAGCTAAGGAGCAGAAAAAAATCCCACATCAACCCCAATAACTGGATTGTAATCTTGTTAATTCTGCTTATGGGCCTAACATGATAGCCTTTCTAATAATCCACTCTAGATTGAGATTATTCCTTGTTTTCATGTGTACATTCGTTTTCTATTAATACTATAACAAATGCCAATCATTCAGCATCTTTACCAAACCTATTTATAATATCACAGTTCGTAGATATCTAAGCTCAGCAGAGCTCAGCTGGGCCTCTGCTCTGGGATTACAAGGCTGGAACCAAGGTATCAGCAGGGCTGCATTCCTTTCTAGAAGATCTAAGGATGAATCTGATTCCAACAAACTCCTTCATGTTTTAGCTAGAATTCATTTGTTTTGAAGTTGTAGAACTGAGGTTCTCATTTCCCTGCTGGCTGTCCCATTGGCCAGGTGTCATTCTCAGCTTTCTAGATACTGCCTGAATCCTTTCGCCTGTTGATCCCTTTCTTCATCTTCCTAGCCAGCAATGGAGCAGGGACTCTTTCTCATGCTTGGAATTCCTCTAACTTTCCCTTCTGCCTTTCTCTTCTGCTTTTAAGAGTTCATGTGATTAAACTGGGCTCTCAAATTAATCCAGACTAATCTTCCTATTTTAAGATTTGTTGGTTATTAACATTAATTCTATATCCACAATATTTTCACGGCAGTACCTCAATTTGTGTTTGATTGAATGACCAAGGGACAGGAACTATGGGGGCATATGTTTAGAATTCTGTCTTCCAAGTTGGTGTCATACCAGGAACTGAAGATCTGCCTTTGAATCAAGTAGCCAGGTTCTTGCTACCACCCATCTACCATGGCTCCTCTACTTCTTGGGCCTAAACTTGGCTTGATTTTTTTCTAAAATGTTTTTTTTAAACAGCATTACTTGTTAAAAATATTTATATACCCACATTTTGCCCATTTTGCAGAGACATCATCAACCATTTCCTGAATGCTTTAATAATTATTATTTGACTGGGTTGCCATCAATTTATTGATTCAGTCATTTATTCAACAAGTACTTATTGAACTCTTAATATATGCCAGGTACCTTCTTAGGAACTGGTAATACAGCAATGATACAAAATAGTATGCTCTCAAAGTATGTACATTTCTACATCTGGTTATATGATAGGGATAACAGACTTACACAAATGAGGATATGGTGAAATTTCAGGAACTTATAAGTGACATGAACAAAAATGAAGGAAAAATGTGTCTATTTAATTTAGGGGGCTCAGGGATGGACTCTCTGAGGGATAAAATTTAAGAAGAGACTTGAAGGAAGACAGGGAGCCAGTATATATCTGGAGAAGAGTGTTTTAGGCAAAAGATTCTGGAAAAGGCTTAAACTTGATGACGTACAGAGTAGCAGAGAGGCAAAGTAGCTGGGGAGTGAACCAAGGGGTGAGAAAAAGAGGGAAAATCAGACAGGTCGGTGGTATCAGATCCTGTGGGGCCTTGAAGCCTGTGGAAAGAAGATTGTTTCTTACTTTCAGTGAGTTAGTAAGGTGTTGGAGAATATTTGGCAGAGGATTTAAATGATCTCACTTAAGGTTTTTCATTATTAGTCTAGCTGCTGAAGGCAGCAAGAAGTCCCATAAAGAGGCATTTGCTGTTGTTCAGGATAGAAAAGATTGAAGGATTCTACTCAAGTGGTAGCAGTGTAGGAGCTATGAACTGGCTGGTCTTAACATAATCTTAAAAAAAGAGACATCTATTGCTTGTTCTTATATACTAATATTCTGTCTGACACTCCTATAGCTGGTCATAGTCAGGCACTTCCTTTGAGTGTTCAAAGCAACATCTTTGAAAAGGCAGAGGGGTGGTAAAGGAGCTTGACAGTAAAGAAACAATCTAGGTGGACTCTTTACAATGTCTAGTAGGTACCAGACATATTTGGAAGATAAAGAAGTTAATGCTTCTCAAATTTTTGTAGATAAAATACTCTTTTTGAAATCTAAAACTGGCTGAGCCACTATTTTTGGAAGCAGTCTACTTATAAGCGATTAAAAAATATTTTTCCATACTTTCCAAGATTTAGATGCTTCTTATAGTAAATAACAACAATAAAAAGTCCGTAATTCCAATTCAAAGCAAATCCCAATGGAGGCTTAGTAGGGAGACAAAGCAATGTAGGTAGCTGGAAGTAGAAGGAGAATTTATATTACAGAAAATCTTATGAATGTACGTTGGAGTGAGGTCTTGGGCTAGGTACTGCCCCAGATGGTTAATCATTCTGGCATCGTGTCTCCTTATGTGACAGACATGGAAGGGAACTAGAAAAAGCAGGGCTATTTTACTACACTCCCTCACCTGTGTCTACATAATGACATATAATCATTTATTTTGTGGGAAAACATGAATTTAATTGAACAGATAATATATGAGATAATCAATATATATCAATCAATGATATATCAATAATATATCAGAAAAGACCCAACAGAATCTGAGAAATAGAGATGATTTGGACTTCACAAACATCTAGAGTTCCATTTCTAAGCATCCCCTTTGTTCATTCTACTCCTAATCCAAAAGCTATCCCCATTACCACTTTTATGCCTTTGACCTTGTCTGACCCAACTCATTTCCAGCTGTGAAGGAGTTTGTAAGGTAAAATACCAAACTCTTTTTTGAAAAACTCTTACCAGCAATTTCTTAGTTTTCTAAATCAAATTATCTCTCCTCTTTCCTTAAACAACAATCTTCCATGCCACCTTCAGCTCCTGACTGTATCCTTACTGCTTGCCTAATTCTTCATAGTTTCCTTACCATTTTCATTGGAATTTTAGGAACGTTTTTGTTTTTACTCAGGGGGCCTACACATTAGGCATAAACACTTCCCTCCATTTCTCTAATCTCTCACAGTCAATCCTTCAACCACCCTGCAATCTCTCGCTCAGATTCACTTTTGCACCAACCGAATAGCTAATAATTAATGGCTATTATATTGTGACTGTTATCTGTAACATGGAATCTTAATACTTGTATCACAAGAGCCAAAAGGCATGGAGAGAAATTTGTGGTAGAAAGTTTGTGGGGTGATTACCACAGGGCCTAACTCAATGAGATGTTGAACAAATCTTAGCTATATTTTGATAGCTAGTGTGTATGTATATGTTATACCATCTTTTAAAAAATATAGATGTTTTAAATAATTTCTTTAAAAGCATACATCCTCCTAAGAAGAAAATTTAAAGTACTGCCATTCTACAATATTATTTGATATGAGAGGGAAATTCAGTGTTTGAAATGTACGCTAAAAAGTAATGATTCCAGGTTTAAAAAGAATTAATGCTCCTAGGAAGCTTAATGTTATAAATGTTATAAAATAGACTTTTGCTAGTCAATTTCAGGTTTTTTTTAAATTTCTATGCTTGCATTATTATCTCAACTCTTTAACTTTATATCTGGACTAAGTTTAGACACAAAAAATAAAAATGAAGCGGTAGATTATGTTGCTTGCTGTTTCTAATTTAACACCAGAACTTTAATAGTATGCAATCTTCAGGGGTTGATAGTCTGGTAAAAAGAACTTGAAGCAATAGTTTCATAGAACTTTAACTAAGATAAAGTATTAATTGTCTATGCCAAAGAGGGTGAGCAATGATAGAAACTATAAAGAGCCTAGGGCTTCCCTGAGACCCAGCTTGGTGCTACCACTGTTATGAGAAAATGAAAAATAAATGAACAATAGTTTCCAACTCTAAAACATATTATATGCAGTACATACTTTAACCTAGTTTACAATTTATATTTATTATGCCCACTGAACCCACAAAAGCAGTGTTTAATTTTACAGTTTAAAGTCACACATAGGGAAGTGCTTTACAAAATAGGATATTGTTCCTCAATGAAAATATTACAGTATAGGCCCCAAACGGCTCAGTTCAAGTCTTTTACCTGAATAACAGAGCTGTTGTGGAATGCAGGCTACAAGACACAGTAATGCTTTAAATAGTTGATTAAGATTTGAAGGTTGCCAAAGCTGAGAGACATTTTAAACAAGACCCGTCTTAGTTTTCCAAGATTTTTGGTTTTTCAACTGCGTTATATACCATTGCTTCTGGAAAATTGAGGGTAATAAGCAGCTTACATTTTACATCTTATATACAGTATGTAAATCTTCAATGATTTTCTCTACCATCAAAGCAAGTTTCAAGGTTTAAAAATCTCAGTTATACCTACTTAGGTTTATTATTTGACTTTACTCACAGACTCTAATATAGAAACCAAATATTTATGCCATTGCTTCTATCAAATGCAACATATTTCTTCAGTCTATTTAGTTATCTGCAAAGTCTATTTACAAAGCATATGTATGATTTCCTCTGACTAATAGGTCATACAAATACGTAAGTAGTGTTTTTCAACTCCTAATCTTAGCAAGATGAAACATCAATGTTTACTTTGTACCTGAGTGTATAATGCAAAAATACCATCCAGAGATTATATATTTCTTAATCAAAAGTCTAGCTTTGCAGAGTCACATACAGTATGGTCTTCTATTGTAAATACACTCTCAGTATAGGTAGACGTGTTTCTAATATATTGTGAGTTGTTAAAGAAAAGGCTGAGATATAGTCACCAAGTGTTTACTAATAACATAAACTATTGCAAAGCTTGAAAAAAAATCAGGCCAAATATACACGACAGTTTGAATGGAATGCTGAGGACTTAGTGAATGCTGAAATATGACTCATCTAAAAGTCTGCTACTCTGGCCTGATGCTCCTCAAGTTTTACTGACCCCTTAAATGTCCTCAGATGCACATGCAGTTTATGTCACTGACCACTGTTGGTCGAAACAATCATTGGATGTGCTTATTTTTCAAATTTTGAGTATCAAGTTGTGCCCTACCGTGACACAAAGCTTAGAGGTCTTTCTTGCAAACTGTAAAATCATGCAGAAAAATAGTAACTCAGAAATACCACATTTGACAATTGGTCACGAAAGATGTTAGCACCTCAATAAAAATTAGAATTGTTCATTGGATGTGCCAAAGGAAAGTGGAAAAAAAATTAAAAAGACTGCCCTGTTTTTTGTTTCTTTGTTTTTTTCCTACAAATCACAGTTTTCCTCACAGTGTTAGACTTTTAGGTCACTCTGATGTAGCAGTACCTTATAGGATGAGGGGCCACTGCTCGTTTTTTCCATTTGACCTTTACAGTCCACATGGTCCAGTTAGTTGAAGCCACAAAATAAAGACCAGAGACAGCAAAATTATTGCTAAACTGCAACTATATTAGTAGAATGCAATTAACTGGGCTAACTAATGTGTATGTTAATGTCTTATTTTTTTTCAAAACCAACATCATCTAACAACATATTCTTTTAGTTTTCCCATAAAAACTGCATTGAGAATGATACCATGGCCCCAGGCAGGCATTTACCAGATCGAATGTTTTGCTGATCTGAACACCGCCTGTATTCCAATTTTTTGGCTAATGCATGGTTTTGTATTTCAATATGTTCTCATACATTAAATAAATGAAACACAATTATACATTATAGAGTTTATATGCATCATGATGATATAATTTGAGAAATTATCTCCATAGATTATGCTAACAAAGGATTCTTAGCAAGATTTTTTTCAATGTACTGGCCAGTTAAGTTGATCTATCTGTTTGATAATCTAAAACTATAGATTGTTGGCAAATGAGAAAAATAATAGGGAAAACACACAAGTTCCTTTTCTGTGTGTCTAAATGATACATTGTCTTGAATTTGGTTCTATTAAAGCTTTTGATGACCATTTCTGTACACATGGCTATTTCATTTCTTTAATAGTTTTGAAATGTTAGCAAATATAAGGTATTTGTAGAGCATCATTTCATTATAAAGAGATTAATAATATTCACCAATCATGCCAATGAGATTATATACTCTGCCACAGACTACTAGGAAAATTTGATTATTATTAAACTCAATGTTATTTTACAGTGTGAACTCTAACTAACAGCACAAGTTCTAGACTTTGAATCTGGCTGCTGTCCTCACCTGAACCATAGCATTTGTTATACAAACCCAATCTATTTGTGCTCATCTGTAGAATCCTACAGACACTAGAGACTAAATGATATTAATTTTAGGAGGTGTTTCTAAAGGAGAAAAAGACAACATTTGGTTTTATTATCATTTGTATCCCTCAGTATCTAATACATCAATATCGACTTGTCCAAGTTTCTCGATGAAGTGAAAGGATCTGATTATTGGCTGTGTCTTAGCGTCTGTAGGAAGCTTCTAGGCTATTTGTGTACCCAAATTTAAAACTTGCACCTTGTTTCATTGAAAAAGTGTTTTTCTTATTTGTGACTTGGAAAAATTAGTGTTAATGTGATGTAAAAGACCTATTATCATAGGTACAAGTAATGAACACTATTAGTCGTGACAGATTAAAATTTCCTTGGAAAGAAAAATGATAGTATCAGAATAAGAATACATGAGGAATATATACATACACACCTGCTTCACACAGAAAGCTTTCTGTAAAAAAATACAAAAGCAACCAGTGCTGTATATTATGTAAACTCACAAAGTGTAAAAGTGTACTTTATACACAAACATGAAGCATAAATTAAAAAGTAGGACAACAGCAAAACATTTTAAATATAGAAAAATTTGAACATATTTTTGTTAAATAAGAATAAATAATTTTATCACACAAATTCACATACCAGTTGCAAAAATAATAAATTACTTTTTTTCAGTGCTGCAACTTTTTTTTTGTTTGTGATTTATCCCCTAATTCCTAGTTTAGTGGGATAAAACTGTTTCCACAGGAAGGCAAAGGAAGATAAATTTATTGAATAAATTATAACAATGCCCTTATATTTCTAAACAGCAAGGCAGGGCTTAATTTAAATTTTTCTGATCTAGAAGAAATAAATGTCATTTTTTTTCTGGCTCCCTTTGTACTTAATAAAACTTATTATGGAGTGCTTAGTTATGTAAGTGAGATTAGATTCTTACAAACCTGAGCGTTTTCAGATGAATTCTTTTTTTTTTTTTTAAAGAAGGAGCCCCTAGCATCCTGAATTCTAGACATTTTAAAAAATTCAAGATGCAACAATGGAAAGGGGAAAGACAATATGAAGTCAAAGTGGACTGACTTAGATTGAGTTGTATAGAATTTTCCCTTTGTTCATAATTCTTGGTATCTATTGAACACTCCATTTCTCTGAATTCCAGCTTCCAGTCCATATCATCTTCTCTAGGAATTTAGACATACATTCCTCAGTCAATCTAGTGAGACTCATAAGAAAAAGGTGGAGAAAACTACTTAAAAGCATGGAATAGTGGTTTATTTGCTCTGAGCTCTCTAGGATTGTTTCCATGACAAGTGTAAACGATCACTATTTGAGGGAAACATGAATCATTGATAAACCACATTAAAAATGTATGAGTATAGTAAGAGAAGCAGAGTAGGAGACAACTACATTTATGCCTCAAGTATTTTTTAATGTTGTTGGGAATATAGCCACAAAAAATAAAAATAAATTTTGTCACATTTGAGTTACTTGATTAAAATTATTTCCAAAATGGAAAAAAGTAACATTAGCCTCTCTCCTAAATCTCTTTGCACAGACAAATGACACTGGGATTATTATCTTTTTTTCCCACCTATTTGACTAGGATTGCTTTCTGCCCTTGGCATTGGGTGATCTCCATCAAATATAGGTTATCAGCCTTGTACAGGCCTCATTTCTCAAACTGATAACTTATTAAGAAAAAAAAATTCTACATTGAAAGCAAAGTCAGTCTATGAAAATTCAAAGGATGATTATTGGTTTTGTAAAACAATTATTTGTTTTAAAAGCAATTTCTTAAGAAAATACTGAAAACAGCAAGACATCTATTTTCCTGGCCCACTGAAATGATGTGACATAGTGATCAGTTACATAATTCTTTTATGTTAAAAATATCTTATAATAAAAATAAACTCTCATGAGCTTATAGAACTCAAACAATGGCTCCCTAAGATCTTCACATGCAAATCTTTAACAATAGACACATTTGGCATGATTACTATGAATTTTTATAAAGAAAAATTGGCTTTGCAGTGTTTCACAACAAAAGAAATCCCAATGAAATGAAACAACTTAGATTTTCTAAGTTGTGAGGTTGGTGATGGGGGGGGGGTGTACATTTTATCATCTAAAAAGATATCTTCAGGTGTGTGCTAATAAAATAATTTCCATGTCTAACTATTCAAACTCACAACCTACCTAAACAGGCTATGGAAACAAAAACAACAACTTTCTGAGAATCATCACATTTCATCACTCAGACACTTACAGGTACAACCAAGTGCTTTCCAGTTGGGAAAAATATTTAGTACAATAGGAATTTACTTAGATTTTTTAAATTAAGAAATTATTGCCTATGGTGTGGAAACAGTCTTATTAATATTAACCACTTTTTGGCATTAACCACATTAACAATGATAACCACTTCTCAATGTGGCTAACTACCAAGTGATCTTTAATGTTTCTAATAAACTAAGTCAAGAAATACAAAACATTGCAGGTCTTACTGAACCCTTGAACAAAACAAATAAGCGAACACAAATGCATTTTAAAGGCTTGCTGGTAAGAGGTATACCAGTGTTGAAGGTGTTGGACATGATAGAAAACTTGCTGTGTGTTTTGTACGTATATCATACATTGTGAGATACCAGATGAAAGCTCTGGAGAGAAAGTAATTGTGAAAATACAAATTGAGAACACAGTGAAATACGATTATTTTCCTTTTAAATTTCCAACACAAGGAAACTAGTTTTTAGACTCTGAAGTACTGATCACACACACACACACACGCAAACTCTACTTCTACATCTGAAATTATGCATTAATTTGGCTAGCTACCTGAAAAAAATACAGGCAGTCAAAGGTTTAAGTAAATGAACCCGTGTATGTATTTAAGTGACTAGATACACTGAGATCTATTTACTTTTCAAAATTTCTCAGAAGATACTTGCTGTCAAAATGGTTTTTTGACTGAAATTTTATCTCCTGTAGTCAGAAAATATACTAAATCTTATTAAAACAGCAGCAAGTTCTTAATTTCCAGTAAAATATCCACAGCTCTTTCTGGAAACGGAAGGAAGTTGAAATAGCTGCAGACCTACTTTGGTCAAACACTTTTTTTATAGAAATATATATGGATATTTTAATAGAACCAGGGGATATAAAGTGACATACCAAGGGAGAATGTATTTACAAACAGTAAAAAGAAGCTACTGTGTATTATGGGTGAAAATGATTATGATGCCATTAAAGACATTCTGTAAGAGGTAGGTGACAAGGGGGAGAGAGTTCTGCCATCTTCAAATGTCCCCTGATTTGACATTCATCAGTGTTTCTTGTAAGCCCAGGGGGTGTTCAATAACTCCCAAGTTTTTCTATATTGCAAGGTCACCACTGTCACGTGAAGCAGTGTACATCCTCTTTTGGTCACAGAGAGCAGATTCTGCCCATAATTGGACTCCTGTTGACAACGTCACTGAAGCATGACTTTCTGTGCGTTAGGTAGACTTCTTGTTCACCATGACTGCATTGGTGCTGAATCCTCCAGTTATCTTTGTGCATAAGATCATAACCACAGGCTAACATTTCTTCAACAAGCATTGCTTAAATGCAGAAGGCCTTTGGGAGAGAGGACATCCTTTCGCTAACTTCCGGTTTCCATCCTGGCACTGCACCGTCCTGGTGTGCCAACCTGTGTCACAGGTCCTAGAGCAGGCGAGCCATGGGCCAGTGACCCACTGCGGCTGCGGCTGCGAAGTGTGTGATCCCACTTTATTGCTGCCATGACTAGTGACAGAGTTTACTTTTGGAGTGGACTTCTTGGGAACAAAAAAGCTATAACGGACATCTAATGGTTTAGTGGGGTCTGTTGCAAGAATCTGCACTATTAGAATTTCCTTCGTGGCAGAGTAGCCCATGCCATGCAGGAAGTCATCCCTGTGGCTCCAACCGCTGTAGTTCATGACTGTTCCATTGATGTCAATGATAGTCTCTGAAGTGGAGATCATGTACTTTCCATTGATAAGGTACTCACCATTTTTCTTTTTCAGGGCTAAATAGGCAGTGAATCTAGTCTGGTCTTTGGCTTTGAACTGTCGAACTTTTATGTGGGTTGCCCCTTCAGGAATCCTCACCACGTCAGTGTAACCCTTACTGGAAGTAGGAATGTTCACAGGAAGTGGGGGGAGGTGGTTAAAAAAAAAGGAGAAAAAATAAGTAAACACTTAACAAATAAATAAACAGAAGTTCTCTAAAAAGTCTTCTCTTAACACAAAGTTTTAATGTATTTAAGAGATTAGTTTAAAATTGGGTTTAAAAATAATTTTTTATTACAGAATTGCAATTAGACGACAGTATCGTATACACTTTAATTGAGGTGTTCAAAATTAGGATGATGCTAGCAACCTGCCTTCATTTAAAACATTTACGCTAACTTTCAAGATTTATACAATCATTTTCATCCTTAACAGATCCTATCATCTTTACAAATCTACTTTACATTCTTTCTGGCACAAAATGGGATATATTTAAACACAAACTGACAAAACTATGCCTTCACTTAATCTCACATAATTCTTTAATGTTTCTCAGATTGCCTCCACGTTAGAATCACGTGGGGATCTTTTAAATCTTTCAGAGCCTACCCACACCTCAGATCAATTAAATCCCCATCTTCCAGGGTCGGGCACAGTCAAAAGCACTTTTGAAACTTCTCACATTGTTCCAATGTGCAGACTAACTTGGGAACACAGAATTAATTAGTTTTTGGACTAGAGGTGAGTAGAGTCTCTGCATTCCTTTCTACTAAAATTCTGGATTTTGTGGGACAGGCCACTAAATGAAGCATGCAATTGTGAAATTGGGTAATGATATTACTAATACCATCATAAAAGGGGAATTTTTAAAAATGACTTAGAAAATTTTTCTGAATTCTTAGTGCCCATAAGATACGATAGATTGAGAAAGGCTTTATGGTGAGTGACATGTAAGTCTTCAAAGAGCCATCATCTGGACAAAAAAATGGGGAAAGACATAAATATCTTTAATACCCATAAACCTGTGAGGAATGCTAGGATGGAAATGCTAATTAAGCACCAAGGGTGAAATGAGGAATCAACTTTTGTCCACATTTTTGCCTTTTTAAGTAATTTCATAATAGGGTCCCTTCATTTTCCTAGTTATTTAAACAGGAATACTATTGGCTTGAGCAGTTTGACTGACGTGTGGAGCTGAACTGTCTCATTTCCAGTTCTCATTCACATGCTAAAAATCCAAGTGTGTTTCCCTTACTCCAGAGTTTCCTCTGAACTGGAAAGGAAGCTTATCGCCAAGGAAGCCCCGTCTGCAGGGCAATCTGTTCTACAGTGACAGCCAGACAGGTGACAAAGCTTCCTACAGTGTCGAAGAGAGATGATGCAATGCTCAGGGTGTTCCTTATTCTGTCTAACTCGATTGATTATTTTTATTTTTGTAGTACATTACAGATCAGATTTTGTTACAGATGTGTTTTGTAGTACCTAATATTAATAAATAATCCATGAAACTATAGTGGCTTCAAAGAAAGTCAAAAGGGATGTTGGAGAATTCCTTGAGGCCAGGAGTTTAGGAGCAGCCTGTGAAATACAGGGGAGACCTTGTCTCTATAAAAAGTAAAAAAGTTAGCCAGGGATGGTGGCGCATTGCACCACTGCACCATTGCACCACTGCACTCCAGCCCGAGTAACAGAATGAGATCCTGTCTAAACAGAAGGTAGTTGGAGATAAATATGTCATCTTACACAAAATGAGTATGAAACGGGGATATATGACAGTATTTGAACAAGTTCACTTTAGAGCTGATTAGTGGCAGTGTTAGGCTTAAAAGCCAGGCTTGGCTTGATGCTGTGGCTCACACCTGTAATCCCAGCACTTTGGGAGGCCGAGGCAGGGGGATCACCTGAGAACAGGAGTTCCTGACCAGCCTGGCAAACATGATGAAACCCCGTTTCTACTAAAAATACAAAAAGTAGCTGGGCATAGTGGCCCATGCCTCTAATCCCAGCTATTCTGGAGGCTGAGGCAGGAGAATCGCTTGAACCTGGGAGGCAGAGGTTGTAGTGAGCCAAGATTGTGCCATTGCACTCCAGCCTGGGCAACAGAGTGAGACTCTGTCTTAAAGAAAGAAAGAAAAAAAAAAAGAAAAAAAAAAGGCCAGGCTCTTGACTCCCAATTAGTGCTCTTTTTCCCTATGTCCCCAGGCATAAAATCCTGACCCCTGCCAGCCATATGTTATAGCAGTTAAATGAAATTAAATTCTGGTTATGTCCACAGTTTAAATGATGCCCAGTAAGGAGTAAGTAAAATAAAGAATAAAGGGTAAGAAAAGCTTTTTTGGGTGTTTACCCTCGTTCCTTAGAGCTTTTCTCATCTTGATGAGAATTAGCATGATGGTCAGTATTGCTGCAGGTCTTCAAACTGAGTTTCACAAGTGCTGGTAAACCTGAGTATTAGTGCCCTGATTTTTTAGTGCCTTAGTAAAAGATGATTCTCTTGATATTCCTGATTCCTTTTCTTTACATCCTGCTTGGTATCATTTAAACTCCAGACACTAACCAGCTTTCCTGACTACCGTACGTGAATGCAATTTTCATACAACTCTTACAAAGTATGGCTGGCAGGGCAAAGGAATCTTGTTTTGTTCAGAGCTATCTGCACAGTACCAAGGGCAATGTCTGTCATGAAGAAATATATTCATTTATATTCAAGCATACTCTCCGGGAAGGGATGTTTTAGTCCGCTCCCAGCAAACAAAATATGTGGTGATATCAATTGATAAGAGCTGTGAAGAAACAGAGTGAGGTAAGAAGTTGCACAGTAGTGGTGGGAGTGAAGGAGATGTCCTCTTGTTCATTTACGATAGCCACCATCTGGGGAGGTGACATTTGAAAGAGACCTAAAAAGATTCTGGAAGGTGTACTGCTCATTAATAGCAGAAAGCATTCCAGGCAGAGGAAACAGCATTCTCATACCTGGTGTCATGTTTTTGAAGTGCCAGAAAGTGCATTCTGGTCAGAGCAGAGCACGAGAAAGGGACAGTGTAGAAAAGACATAGAGGAGGGAAGGGGCCAGATCTTTTAGCACCTTAGAGATTACAAACAGTCTTGGGTATTGACTCTAAGTAAGATGGAAGCCATTGGAGGCTACTGATCAAAGGAATGCAATGATCTGGTTTAGGTAATAGCTATGGCTTCCCTTGCTTGGTAAGACAAGATTGAGGAGCAAAGGATCCAGAAGTCAGTGAGAAGACTGCAGTGTTAGTCCAGGCAAGATCTGATGAACACTTGGATTGCGGTGGGAGTGGTCACGGTGGTGAGGGGATTCTGAAGATGTGGTGGAAATAGAACTGACAGGATCTGCTGATGGATGGATGTGGGGTGTGAGAGAAAATGAGACGTGAACCGTGACTCCAAAGTTTTGGCCTCAATAGCAGAAAGGCTGAGTTGCCATTTACTGAGATGAGGAAAACTGAGGGAGGAGCGAGTTAAGATTAGGGTCATATTGTGAATGGGCTTAAAATTGATGAAATATTTTAATATGTATTACCTCATTTCACCTTCACAACAGTTTTATTAACTGTATGATAATAATTACTACTATTTCCACTTTACTTTTGAGAAATCTCATGGTAAAGAAATTAGGTGACAATTCAAAGATCACATGTCTAAGGAATCATTGAGCCAAAGCTTGATTACAAATATTCCAGTATGAGATCAATGTTCTTTTTTATAAATCATATAAATTACTATGGCCTCCCTAAGTAATTAATTTGAACTACTCAAACATGTCATTTGTACCATAGCAGAATCTTGGTCAAACCAATTTTCAAGTGGTTACATTGCATACCACTTGTTGCTATAATGAATTTCTTCATCTTTTCATGTGAAAAATGTGCAGATATTAGTTGTCAACACAAAAATACTTAAAATGCTAAATTTAGCAATTTGAAAAGTGGTTTATAACTTTATATAGAAGAGAATATGTACCATAAAGTGTATAAGGTATTACTTTTTAAAAGTAATTTTGTTTCTAATTTGATTCCTGAATTCTCTCCCTCCTTTCCTTTCCTTTCCTTTCCTTTCCCTTCCTTCCTTCCTTCCTTCCTTCCTTCCTTCCTTCCTTCCTTCCTTCCTTCCTTCCTTCCTTCCTTCCTTCCTTCCTCTTTCTTTCTCTTTCTTTGTCTTTCTTTCTTTCTTTCTTTCTCTCTTCTTTTTTTTTCAAAGTGATCTGTGTATTCTAGGATTTCAGTTATGGTGTCTGCTCTTCTCTGGCATTCATCAGCCATGGAGAATTGGCTAACTCCTATATTTTCAGAGTCCATCTCATTTTTAAAACAGAAGGTTGGACTGATCATCTCCAAGGTGTTTTATACCTTTGAAACATATAAAAATGCAGGATATAATTGGGCATGCAGTGTTTTTGACATAGATGGTCTAACACAATTAGGTGAATAATTATTTCATTAGCAAATAGAATTAGTAATGCATATTTTAACTCAGAATAAATTTTTCAGCCATATATTTTCAAATCACATCAGAGAAAATTTATAGTTTTTTACATTAACATGTTTAATTATTTTAATAAATCCTATTGTTAATTTGGTTTGCATATTACTCTCAAGTTACAGACAACACAGGACGTACATCAATACAGATACATTTGACTAATAACACTCAGCCTAAGAGTGGTTTGGGAAGAGAAGCAAGCCTGAATTTTACCAGACTCTAGTCAACTCAGTCATCGTACTTGATAGCATATTTTATGCCAGAAATTGGTACTTATAAACTTGAATATTTAAAGCAAAAATCTAGGATCACAAGAGGAAGCAGGAGACAGACACTGCTGTATATATTTCTTTAGAGAGTAGATATAAACCAGGATACTTCACTAGGATTGTTGCCCACACCACTGCAATGAACTTACATTTTGCAAGGAGAAATATTTTCTTAAGGAAAACACAGTGTAAGGAGAATTTGTTTTTAAAAATATAGTTAAGATCGAAACCAACCAACCTTCCCTAAATTATGTTTTAGGAATAACAATAGATCTGCAAGACATCACTAAAGCGGAATGTCCCCCACTTTTTCTTTTCAGTTTTCTGACTCTACAAGCTATTGATTCCCATGGCTACTGCAGTTTATCTGCTTCCAGAGGCGCCATGAGTTTTCCCTGAGCAACCAGAGTTTTATTCATCTCCTGTCTCTTCCTTCTCATATTTAAAATGTGTTTCTAGAGCCACGTTAGACCTCCTTGTACAGATAGCTTATGATGTAATATGAATCCTCCTGTATCAATTTTGCAAGAGTCTAAAGCTTTGTTCAATTTACATAAAGACAAAGGTTCTATCATATTACCTTTTCTTATTAAAGGTTCCAACAATCTTTGTACAGCTGGAGTTGTCTCCTCCACATACTCCGCACTTGTCATACTGCAGCTTTGAGCCAATGATGCCGTCACAGCCAGTTCTCACACACTTCCCCCGGACGCAGACGGAATTACTGTATGGCCTACATTCAGTGCCATCGGTCACCTGAATCATGGCAAAAGCATTAGCAGTGGGAAATGTGTGCGTCAGTATTTGCTCCTTTCGTCAACTAGTAAGTTCTCATTTGTGATTTTTTGAGTTTGATTGGTATAGACAGTCCATTGAAAAAAAGCTAAAAAACATAGTTTTCAGAAGTATCTAACTGAAAAATCCTTGGCATATTGCCGGAAAGCAGATTTTGGATAAGCCTAGGTTACACATTGTCTCTCTTAAGCTTACCTCTGAATGTGTTAAGAGACACAAGGTACTCATCTTCGTTTTTGTATGCATAATACATTCTCATGGTACAATCTTGGCTTTTTACAATGGAAGTAATCTTTTCATTTAGTGTTTTGGACTATCATTTGTGTGCAGAACTGAATATGAGCAGGCTTGAGAATGCAAAGATCCTTCTTTGTTGCATAGTTGTTATTATAATGACAAATTTGAAAATCTAAGCTTGACATTCAAAACTATGTCATGGTTGGAGAGCATTCCCTATTGTGTGTTGAACTGTCAGACACTGAAACAGACACAACCAAATTAGTACAGAAAAAGGAGTCTGGGGAAGTTAGATGAATGGACTTACTGGAAGAGACTGAATATCTTTTGAATAAACGGATTAGTGTATAGTTTAAAAGCTAGTTATAAAACAGTGTGTATATAGATTGTGGCTTGTGCATGGGAGTATATATAATATATATACACTCACATATATAAATAAGCCTGTAAATTTTATGTTTATGTATATAGAAAACTCTTTTTATGCATGTGTATGAATATGTTGTGAATATGTGTGTGTGTGTGTGTGTGAATTGAAGTAGAATATACTTCATCAGGTTAATAGCTCTGTAGATGGTGGTATTTTCAGGTGATTTTTATGTTTTTACTTCTGTGTAATATTTTTAAATGAAAATGCGTTATTTTCTAACAAAAACAGAATCTTTAAAAAATTACATAAATTGGACATTAGCTTGTTTTTCAATAACATGTTATAAATATCTGAAGGCCAAGTTTCAGAGGTAATTTTTTTTTGAGACAGTCTCGCTCTGTCACCAGGCTGGAGTGCAGTGGCGCGATCTCGGCTCACTGCAATCTCTGCCTCCTGGATTCAAACGATTCTCCTGCCTCAGCCTCCCGAGTAGCTGGGATTACAGGCGTGAGCCACCACACCCAGCTAATTTTTGTATTTTTAGTAGAGACAGGGTTTCACCATGTTGGTGAGGATGGTCTCGATCTCCAGACCTTGTGATCTGCCTGCCTCAGCTTCCCAAAGTGCTGGGATTACAGGTGTGAGCCACTGCGCCCAGCCATAGGTGATTTTAAATGTAGTAACTGTTTACAAATTTGTAAATTGCTGTATAACACTGACCATAAGAATAAAACTCTGCTACAGATTTAGAAAATGCTCACTTGTGAAAAATAAGGCATGTTCCATATACAAATATTATACACATACACAACTATTACATATAACTAGAGGGACATTGATTCATATTAAGGGTTCTTGACTTATTCAAAAGCCTGAGTCAGAGGTATATGATCCTGAAACCCATCACCACGGCTCATCAAAGGAATTCTTAAGTAAATCATAGAAAAATAGAAAAAGTTTTCTTGCTTTGCAGTCTCCTTTACAATGGTGCTTAGGACATACTAGTTGTTTTCATGGTTACTTTAAAGTTAAGGTCACACTTTGCCTTCCTTGACGGTGAGTTACATCTTTTAAATATAGCTTTTAAAACATTTACTTGTTCTGTTTATGAAATAATTTTTATTCATTGTGTAAAGTTTGAAAATACAGAAGTTATAGAGATGAAAATAAAAACCTTCCAAAATCTAACTGACCCCAAACTAATAACTGTTTACATCTGGTGTCCGCAGGCTTCATTCTACCAAATAATTTCCACCAGAACGCCTACTGCTTCTGGACAGTTGGTGTGTAGTTACCTTTGGAGAAAATACCACATAGTAGCCAGTGCCCTTGGCTCTGCAGGTCAGCTTGCACACATCCGCTGGCAGGACGCCTGCATATTTGGGAACCCATTCCACAAAAGTTTTGACTCCTTTTGCATCAGACTGATAGCCATTTTTGGCCTCACACTGTTCATGACGAAATGATTTACCTAGAAAACAAACATGTTACGGTATTACCTTATCAGTTCGGAAACTTAGATGTATTCTTGTGGGTTTAAATAGTTAATTTTAAGGGGAAGATGCAAAGGTTGTTTTGTTGTTGTTGTTGTTGTTTTTTGCACAGTCTCTTTACTCACCAGTGCTGATGGATTTTATCTATACATAGAATTCAAAATGGTGATTATTTGTTCCAATTATCTGAATATTGCTTATAATAATAATAACTCAAAAATCACAAATGTGGCCGGGTGTGGTGGCTCATGCCTATAATCCCAGCACTTTAGGAGGCAGAGGTGGGCAAATCATGAGGTCAGGAGTTCGAGACCAGTCTGGCCAACATGGTGAAACCCCGCCTCTACTAAAAATACAAAAAAAAAAAAATAATAATAACCAAGTGTGGTGGTGTGCACCTGTAATCCCAGCTACTCAGGAGGCTGAGGCAGGAGAATCATGTGAACCCAAGAGGTAGAGGTTGCAGTGAGCCAAGATCGTGCCATTGCACTCCAGCCTGGGCAACAGTGTGAGACTCTGTCTCAAAAAAAAAAAAACCACACACACACACACATATGTGTTTGTTATTGATCTGCATATTCGTTGAACTGTGCAGTATAAGATTAATATTATTTCCCCAGCTTCCCTTATTCATTATTGCTAGAATAAAAATGACACGTAGCATATGATGGTTGCTGACACTTGGGAGCAGCGTACCATTAGGTGGGCAGGGCATGAGATTGCAGGAGCGGTAGATGGCCCTCTTCCCTGTGCAGTAGCGTCCGTTGTTTCTGGGAGCGGGGTTATTACAGTGACGATAGGCAAACTGCACTCCTCCTCCACATGAGCGAGAACACTGGCCCCAGGGTCCCCAAGATCCCCAGTTGCCATGGCTTGAAGTCTGAAATAGAAAGTAGAATATATTTTAACTCCGATGAGAGAAAAACATTGAAAGTGTGCATTTGGAAATCACTTGCATTTAATGACAAAGTGGAAACTTTGTCTCAGATACATTTATATTTTCACTGAATTTAACATGATCATGCTTTGGAAATACAACACATTTCCAGTGCTAAGCAATTCATCTCTTCCACGCTCCCAACTCCAGCACTAGAAGATCTGAAAGCATCATCCTAAGTACTGAGCACACCACAAAGATTATTACCTCCCGGTTTCTATGGACCCTTGTAAATTATGTCTTCTAACATGGTCCATCTCAGTTAATATCACTGAACCATGGTAACTTTTTGTCCACTCTGATCTTGGATCTTTATTGAAACGTATAATGCTGAAGGATCTGCATGGCACTGGGCATTATTTCATTGTGTTTGCATCTCTAGCAGTAAAACTCTGCAGTCCCTTTGTTGACATCCCACATCCCCTCTGTGACCGACTCCATGACGTTCATAAATGTACCGGACCCAACTTGGCTTAATTCCTAATTAGATGTGACAGATACTGAAATGCACTCATGCCATACATGCAGACACACCCCTTAGGGAAGGAAGAGCCCTTTTATGGCAACCTAAGTCTATTTCTCTGGAAACATTCCGGGAGGGAGCTTAGAGATTCTGAAAGGAAGAATATGATCAGCTGCGTTGCTGAGGGAATCTGTGAATTGCCTCTGGCTGACTGTGTCGGGTTATCTGATGATGCATGGTTGGGTGATACACTGGAAAGACACAGGCAATGGGCACATGATAATTCTCTTCTAGAGACTTTGCAAATCTTGTGGGTTGAAAGCGAGCACATATTTTACTCAGGCCTTGAAAATTAATAGGGCAGTTGCTGACCTGAAGCTGGACTGTGTATATAGTGGCAGACGTGTTTCCCCGGAGCAGCCATAAGTTACTTTAGCTCCTAAATTTAGATTAACTTATTGTCAAGGGGAAAAAAGTGACCATTCAGAGCTCACCAAATATGTACAAGGACCACATGTATCAGCTCTGCTATTACCTCCTTACTGAATTTAAATACTTATATTCTGATAACTTTAGCAAGAGAAGCTTGAAAGTAAACTTCCCAGAAGCAATTAATAGGGTCCTACCTGGGGTCTCCATTAGACAGAATCTGAGTTACATAAGTATTCCTTAAAAGATGTAAACTGCAAATAAATTCCTAGTATCTGCATTTTCCCCAGTAAATCTCGGATCAGTGAGAATGGCTACTGCGGGTAAAAGAAGCAGCTGTAAATGAACCTCAAAATGAAAAGTTTTTAAATTAGAAAATAAAGCCTTCTGAGGACAGTGGCCATACCCGTCACAAGAATGAACTTCACTTCTTGGGCCTCCAGGCATTGACTGATGAGAAAATCACTTACCGAATAATATTTTTTCTTGGTTTTGTCCACACATTTGCCCTGCAGGCAGATTCTCCCCTTTCCACAAGGCGTCCCTTCCACGGCAGGCAGCTTCTTGGTCAGACAGACCATCTGGCCCTGGCGTACGACGGCACACCACAGGCGAGCGCAGACATCCATGCCGGGACACACGGAGTACTCGGGCCCGAATGTCAGGTTGCACTGCTGGGTGGCATCGTAGGTCTGTCCTGGGAGTTCTTCGGGGCCCAGGATCTGCTTTCGTGGTAGGTCCAGCAAACAGTTACCTACAAGAATAACAGAGATTCACCACGGCTCTGTGTTTAGGTTTCAAACTGCTAAAATCATGGATCTAAAGATGAAATGCCCCGGCTGGTGTTGGAGCATGAGGCACCCATGAATCTGCAGTGTAATGCTCTGGAGAGGGACTCCGTGGGGACGAGGCTGGGTGCCTCCTCGGACGCACGATACCCTCCAGGGTTCTCGGGGGTGATACGCTCCGGAGTGTCTGTAACAATAGAGGTGAGGTTGGCAGGGGTGTGATGGAATAAAATGATTTTGTAATGATTAGTTGTGAAAACAACCCTTGTGCTAAGGCACTAAACAAAATTGGGATGGACCTAGAGGAAATCAGATGGTGAATTTTAATAATAATAATAATAATGATAAGGAAGCATTTACCACTTTGAGAAACAGAGTTTGTCCTTGGCACTCTATCTGTATAACCCGTTACCCATTTCTAGCTCACCCCTTCCCCATGTGCCTATCACGTCTCCTTTCCAGTAATTCCATAAATAATAGCCAAGCTGGCTCCTCATTCATTCTTACAGTCACTCGACAAGCGTTTGCTCAGCACCTACGATGTTCTAGAAAACACACTAGGTATCTGAAATACAGAAAAATGACCCAGATCTACCTTTGAAGGCCTTCCAATAAAGTCAAGGAGATAAAGTATTTCTCTCAGACAGATAAAATTTTAATAAAAAGTTTTCCAGATTCACAGAACAAAGGAGCAGTGAAAAAAGAAAAAATCGTCTTTGATAATTTAGGATTAGGTTAGTCTTTATACTCTTTGCTTTATATCTATTTAATGGAATAGGTGTTTGTTGAGTATTTGGATCTATCTGCCGAAACAAGGTAGGCATCTCACTGCATCATATATGAGAGTGTACAGGCAGAGGGGTGAGATGGGGAATCCACAGAAGCTGGAACATGGATGATGAGGATCCAAAACCTTAAATTTGCTTCCTCGTCCTCTCCTTCCCCTCCCCGCAAAAGCTTCCCTAAGAATCCCTGTCCAGTGAGTTAACATCATTAATTTTCTTTTGTCACCCACATGTGCATGCATATTGCCCATCTGTTTCTGTATTTTTCTGTTTACTTGATTTTAGGATTTACACAATTATTATAATAGCAATAAAATAACAAATATTTGTTACACACACTATTCTCCGTTCTATACATATATGAGCTCATTTAATCCTCACCACAACCCCATCAGGCAGATTCTAGTGCATATTTTATTTATCCTACAGATAAGGAAACTGAGGTCCACAGGAGGCAGACCAGTTACCCAAGGTCACACGGCTGTTATGGTTTCATGCTCAGAGCTTGCCCTTCTCTTCTGACGCCATATGGCTTCTGTTAGCATGTGAGTAGCTGCCTGATTGTATTGCTGAAGGGCAGCCATGTGTAAGGATCCTTTAAGTGGTGGATATTGAGCTTAATGGAAGAAACACCCAGTCTGAAGTCTTACTCTGGTGAAATACTAAATGGTTGAGTGCTCCTTGGCTAAGTTAGCCAACCTCTCCCTAATTTATTTTCAAGATCTGCATAATGCTTCTCTTCTCACGTGATACTGTAAATGTGAAATTAGCTAACAAAGATACTAAGGGTGACCAGGAAAATACAAAGCAATGGTAGTTCTATCCCAGCGTATTTAACAGCCTTTTAGATGTATTACAGTTATTCTTTTTATTCAACAAAAAAGTCATATTCAAATCCTCATGTGCCACTGAGAAATAGAATATTCAGCACATTTTAAGTATACTGTAAATTTTTTAAGGACTACATTCAAATTTCTTCAAAGTGAATACCTTAGAATTTGTCAATCTGTGTTGAGGGCATTATATGAAAATTAATAAAGAGCAAAGTTCCTATTTAACTTCTGAGCCAGAACGTTTGAAGAGGTAAAGCTTCTTAAGGCAAGCCAGAAAAAGCATTAAAAATAAGTATCCAGCCAAAGAGAACTTTGGGAGAAAAACACCAAGTTAAAAGAAAAACACGAACATCAAGTCAATAGGAAAGAATGATAGTAAAAGCTCACTAAGCTTTGTTTATAAGACAGAGTGCGATTAGGGCTTCAGAACTCCACGAAAAACGTTATCTTCACTGCAGAATCACAAAAGAAGTACTGTGTACACTAGGGCATACTTGGCAGATTGCTGATGTTAGAAGACTGTCAACAAATCACTGAGTCTGCAATAATGTTTTCCAATTCTTCAAAAGGGCTGTTTTAAGAAAGTTTCTTTAAAAAAATTTTACTAAAAAGCACAGCCCGTAAGACTGGGTAACTAAATATTAGCTAGGAAGTCTTTACCATGTGTGCATGCACATGGCATGGATCTACCTCATTTTTCTGGAGTCAAAATAACTCACCACCTGACTATGCATACACAGTCACTGACACCTGTTCTACCTCACTAGTAGATGACAAGTGAAAAAGAAACGTGTAATGCAAACAATTTGAAATCGGCTTCCAACAAGGAGACTTCAAGATGTGGCATCTCTTTAAAAAGCTTAACTTAGAACTGTAAGTTTTAAAAATAAATAACACATTAGCTTTCTATTCAAAACAAGATATATCAGCTCTGTAATTTTCCCTTAGAGGTCATACATGTAGAGATGACCTTTTCTTGCTTAAAATAAAACATTTATTTCAGAATTGCAATTAATGTGTTATGCCAATGTTCTCAGTACTAGGATTTGTAGCTGCATCAATTTCTGTTTATGCCAAAGTATATATGATTTCATTTTTACATTGAATTATGTCCTTTTGCAACAAAATAGGTACAAGCATCTCTACCAAATGGCAGAATGGTGCCAAGAAACAATAACAAAAATCAGTACAGAGCCTAAGTCTAAATCTCACAGTATAAAATGTTTACAATCTAAGTAATAACAGATTGGATATACATTTTATATGTTTAAAAAATGTATACAGTTTGGGGAATGAGTAAAAGGGGAAACTGATCAACCTTTCAGTATCATTTCTAATGACCTCTAGAGGCATCCAACCTACTGCTGATTTTTTTCTTAATCTGTTTTACTTTTATCCTCAACCACTTCTTCACATCTACTTCACATATTTTCTAATTCATCATAGTCTGAAATTTGATCTGGACCTTGCTGAAAACATTTTGTGTTTGGTCTGCTCTACAAATTGACAAGTTTCTTCTTCCCTCCTTCCCTCCCTTTCCCCTTTCCTTCCTTCTTCCTTTTTTTAACATTGTATATATATAAAGGGATAGACTATAAAATAAAGTCAGGCCAGTTGCAATGGCTCATACCTGTAATCCCAGCACTTTGGGAGGCTGAGGCAGGTGGATCACCTGAGGTCAAGAGTTCGCGACCAGCCTGGCCAACATGGTGAAACCCCGTCTCTACTAAAAATACAAAAATTAGCTGGGCATGGTGGTGGGCGCCTGTAGTCCCAGCTACTCGGGAGGGAGGCTGAGGCAGGAGAATCGCTTGAACCCGGGAGGCAGAAGTTGCAGTGAGCCAAGATCGCACCATTGCGCTTCAGCCTGGGCAGCAAAGAGCGAAACTCCATCAAAAAAAAAAAAAAAAAAAAAAAAAAGTCAACAGGAATGTGTGCATATTGCATACATGTTTTTACCATTCATGTTAAACGAAATGCTTAAAATGAGGCAAAAAAATAAAAAGTAAAATGCTGTGATTTGAGACGAACCAGTAAGAAAATGTGTTGGCGGAATTCCACTAAAGGTGTTGGAAGGAATGCCATGCCTCCAGGAAATGGAACAGAAAAATCTCTAGTTTTATGTGTCTGACTTACAATACTATTTGTCTCTCATATTAATGATTAACCAAAGTTATCAAAGTTTTTTTTTTGTTTGTTTTGCTTTTAGATGGAGTCTAGCCCTGTTGTCCAGGCTGGAATGCAGTGGTGCATTCTTGGCTCACTGCAACCTCCATCTCCCAGATTCAAGTGATTTTCCTGCCTCAGCCTCCTGAGTAGCTGCGATTACAGGCATGCGCCAACATGCCCAGCTGATTTTTGTATTTTTAGTAGAGATGGTGTTTCGCCGTGTTGGCCAGGCTGGTTTCAAACTCCTGACCTCAGGAGATCCGCCCACCTTGGCTTGCCAAAATGCTGGGATTACAGGGCGTGAGCCACCATGCCTGGTCTGAAAGTTGTTGTTCTTCATTGTTTTCAATTTCTTCTTCCCTATTTCTAGCACTAAAATTATTTGCATCTTCTCTTTCTTTTCAATATGCAGGTATGAAATTAAGCATGACCCAAATATTCATGATCTAGGAGAAATCAATTAATGTTCCTAATGAAACTCATCTGAAGAAGCCTAACACCACTGCTTACAATCTCCCTTTGCTTCCGCTCTTCATCTCACTGCCTTTGCCCCTCTGCTTTTAGGTCTTTACTTGAATGTCTAATGTTAAAAGAAAAATGGGTGCATTTGCCTGCTCTTTGATCACTCATTTTGGGCCCAGTGATACAAGAAGGAACAAGAGCACTTCAAAAAACCAGACAATTGTTGTCGAAAAGCAGTTCGAGGGGTCTGGGTGTGAAACTGTTAGATGCATTAGGTATACAGTTTAGCAGATGTAATGGCAAGGAAATTAAATTAAAGATTCCCTGTGATAGAGGATAAAGGAATGTTTTTAAAAATATAAGTCACCATGGCCTTAAACTATATGTCTTATTTGCACACTCTATGAAAGAGCATATTTAGTATGAAAATCAAGATACAACCATAGTGTTGGCTTTGAATTTTATTAACGCCACCTTAAAAACTGATGTTAAGCTCTCCTGGCTAGCTTTACAGTCTATACTTAATAAAAGATTCGGAGAACTGGTTTTCCAATATCATTTTATGTGCAAAGTTCTGTGTTCAGTTAAGTGGCTGTAAACTTAGCTCTTTACACTACATGACGAATTTTCAAAACCATCTATAGATTTTCCTTAGCAACCTGTGTTGTGAGTGTTCTTGAGCTGTATCTACATAAGTCATGGCCTTTCTCATCATCTGGCACTGTTGACTCAGGGATACAGCAGACACAGCTATCTTTTCTGGACGCAAGGTTAGTAAGCATTTGAGAAAGGAAATTCAATAACCTGCTTTCACTGCACAATTTCTTTGCCAGTGCTTACCTTTAGTTTTGAGGATCATACTCCTAGCCAGCTTGCCTAGAGCTAGCTTGTATAAACACTGCAGAATGTCTACAAGTATCTTGGCCAAGGTTGGGAGTAGGGGGGTCCCATGAGACATGGCTTCTCCTTTTCTGAATCACAAATCTGCAGATGCAGTGACTTTAGAGTGAGCACACTGGTTTTTCAACCATAACCTAATTGCTGCATATTTCTTGTTGGAACTAAATCAGGAAACACTCAGTACTAATGAATTTACATTTGGCAGTGGACGAGTGCTACAAATGTCCAGCTACTTATGGCTAATAATTTTAAAAATAAATCAAATGCTTTGAATTTAACTTTACTCTCCGACCTCATTTCTCCAGTATTGCTGAAGGTGAGAGGGGGTGGGGTAAGATATTAGACATAAATGGAATTCCCATTTATAATGTACTCTTTAGGTACCATTGACAAATTGTATATGTGTTGTGAGATTACCTGCTTAAAAATAGCAATTGCTTTTCTGCCTTTATAGTGGTCACAGTTTAACTTTCCTAGATAACTGAAAATCATTTTTTTCTGTGTGTCAATTATTGTATCATGCTGAAATATAGTACTAACTTGAGGGACCGTGTTGGTGAGATGGGGTTTTTGACCTTTAGAAAATGGTACCAGACCACTGTGCCTTTCATGTTTTTGGGCTGCTATTTACAGCTTTTCTCTTATTGTTAAATAATATCATTTCTTGCTCTCAGGTTACCTGTCTAAAGTCTCCCTACCTTCATCCATCATGACTATTTTATTGCTTAAAAAATTGAGTGTCCTAGAAAATTAGAACAGAAAAATGGTAGAACTGTAAAATACGAATAAATGGGCTCTGAGTGGAAGCCTGTGTAGCTTTCTATGAGTAAAGTTAAAAGGTTTTATAACATAGTTTTGTGACATCGTTTAGTCTTCTAACAAAGATGCATCTGTTTGTTATTCTATCATCTTGGACTGTGACTGTCTTCTTAGTTCTCTCCCATGCTCTGTAGTTGAAATGTTAGCACCTCAATCATCTCTAAAGTGGGTTTAGTAGTTTCTATGGCCACACTTTCACTTACATTGACTTAAGTCAGCTTTTTGGTTACAATTTAAAAGTTATTAAGTTATTTCAATTCATCTTTAAATAATAGCACTACAGGGAGTACCACTGTTTCAATTCTGAATCTGAGTATGCTCTTTTGAAACGAAGTAAGACATAACTGAGCTTTGTCATTGTGCCACACTGCTTTTCTTTGGTTTTTGTTACTTTGAAATCACTTTATTCATGTTATAAGCTACTGATAAAATAGGATTATTTTTATTGAAACAAAAGGCTGCCTAACCAAACCAACATATTCAAAAGTGAGAAAGTCTTGATTGGATGAAAAAAATTAAATAAGTAAACTGTAAGCATTTTCTGCTCAAGGAATTTTGATAATTGAATTTATTTAATATATATATGAGAAATTTAGATACTTTTTTATTAGTGCAAATGTACAAGATCTATTTCTATTAAAATTATGTTCTTAGTTGTTCTCTATCATGAGCCCTTTGGAACAGAAACAGAGATATAAAAATATGTAAATTTGTTATAAAATCTTTAAAAAATCAGAGCATGGACTCCTTTAAATATAGAATTAATGTTAGAAATGAAGACAATGGTGAAAGCATATTTACTGCATAGAAATTAAGATCACAAATTCCATAAACGTGAAATAAATGAATAATTTCAAAATTAGGAACAAAATTCTCCACAGCATTGTAATTAGCTGACCTAATACTTGCACAGGGAAAAAAATTTGGTCTCATTTTAGCCATAAGTATTTGCTGCCTTAGCAACTAAATCCATTCATTTAGTGATTCAAGGTTTAGCTCAACTTCTTGGAATGTGTAATGTGTGATTTTGAAATAAAATATTAATGTTATTTTATTTTCAGAAAACCTGAAAAGAAGTAAAACAGGAAAGCAATATTATGCGTAGAGACTTAAGATTCCAACCAAGAAGGACTTTATGAGATATTGTCCTGATGAGTGTAGATAGGATGATAGTAAGGTAACATTCATTTTAGGACTTTATCTGCATTTAATCCACAATGTAAACCGAGCTAAACATAAAATTACCATAGTATTATTGGTCTAAAGAAAAAGCTTCATACATTAATTCTTATTGTTGTTTCTAAGCCTTTAAATTATTGAGATATTTCTTCAACTAAAAAGGAACTTTTTTTTCTGTATTGAGATATATTTTAAACCAAGCTGGACCCAGATTGCTTTTCAAAATGAGACCTACAAATATGTAGTAACAGGCAGCTAAAGCCTTACCTGTTCACCACGAATGGAGCCAGAATGAGTTAATGAACATATTTTGACTCCATGGTATCAGGGAACTGTGCAGCTGAATTTCTTTATGTCTGAAATAATTTGAATTTTTCCATTGTTCTGGTATTATGTAGCCACAGTTCAAAACAGTCAACATACTAAAAAATTATGGGACATTAAGTCATAAACTTTGGGGAAGTGGGAAAAAGACAGTTTTCATAGATTATTCAACTTTGAACCGTATATCATGAGATAATTTTATAGAAAATTATTATGATCAATAATTTCAATTTAACTATTAGTTTTAGAAACACAAATTTTAAGAGAACATAAAATAAATGAGATATGTCCATTTCTATAAGATAGGAAATTTAAGCTACATAATGTCTGAAGATTCTTTACAGTGCCAATGCATCTATCCTCCTGTGTTTTTATTATCTTAAAGTACTAAAGAATGCTAGGAAATTTGCAACAGCTTGTTTCAAAGATTACTTAGAGGTCAGAATTTATTATTTCTAAAAATTGTAACTTCTTCAGTATTTTAATATAATTTACAGCACTAATCCTAGTCTTACAGAATTTAATAAAGTATGCTGTGCTCTTGAACTGTATTTAAAGGATAAAGCCAAAGATTTTCTTTTGAAGTTCTTAAAGCGTTTTCCCATCATTCAGATTTCTTTTCTATTTCTGTTCTGCAGTTTTTACTCTATTTTCAGGAGAATCTGCTATCAGGATAAAACCAAATTCTTCTAGTCAGTGCAAATCTAGAAAGCTTCCTCTTCTGGGTTTACGTTGCCATAAAGAGAATCCAGTAGAATTGTCACCTACACCTTAACTGCACCCCTATAATAGGCATGTAACAAATAATTCTGAGAGTCATATTAACAGCAGGGAAACCAAGATGTCTGCCAAAGTTCTCACAGGAAGCTAGTGGTAAAAGAAGGAATAAAAGCCAGACTTTCAGGGCACTAGCTAGGCATTCTGTGTGGTCTTCCACACTGCTTCTCCTTTGAATTTTTTCAATTCAAAAGCCAAAATACCATAGCTAAAATGCCACCAAGGACGTTGGCAGTACATACCCACATATGATCAATTTCCTTGGTCTTTCTTCTGACACTATCCAAACAACTATTGTCTTAGAGGGAAAGATGAATATTATGAGGATATAATGAAGTCAAACTCCTAAGAATCCCAAATCTTGTTTCTCAGCCTGTGTTCTCCTAAATGATACATACCATGGCCATCATCCAGGAATTCTGTGATGGTGGCTGAAGTGCATTTGGACCAGGGCTTAGACGCATCAATGCTGGTAAGGATGGAAGACATTAAGCGCTTATCTTCTGTGGAACCGAAGGTCTCTTCACAGAATTTGGAATCGTCATGGGAGAGGCCAAGTAGATGTCCTAAGGGAGACAACAGAGGAAGTACACATAATCCGTGATTGTGTATTTCTGTTTTTTCCATGACAATTATGCTAGGGCTTGATTTTTTTCCCCTAATTGTAGATGAGTTCACTTTAACTGCTTTCTCACCCAGAGACTGGACCTCCAGGGAAATAAAAGTTGCATGGAGATAGTGTAGCAGTTGCTTTTGGTGAACATTTCGATGGAAACTGAAAAACTAAAGAGTAGATGTTCCCATAATTCATCTGGATCACATATGCTTAATGACATGTGGAAACAAAGCCTTATTTAGAATCTAGAGTTTGCGAGACAATTGTGGGATTATGTCATAGCCCTCACCACATATCATTTTTATTGTCTAATTTTCTGCCTTCTCTGATCAAGCCCCATGAGATCAAAGTGCATTTGCTCCCATATACTGTTGAAACCTCTGTATTGAACTTAGTGCTGTGCAAGTTGCAAACACTTAATAGATGGTTTTTGAATGTCAGTGACTTATTTTCTTAGTCAAGTAAATAGGTGGCTAATAAAAGGGAGGACTAGGGGAGACGAAAGAGAAGTGAAATGAGGAACTTTCCGGTTTCATGCTTAACTGAGCTTGCTTCATCCGTTCATTTCTTTTGGTGATTTAGTGAGTTATAAATGTTTACTATTGTCACAAACATATAGCTCATTTTGAAAACATACCCATTTACATTTTAAAATGTCAAAATACCAATAACGTGGAGTTTGAGAGCTTGAAGAAAGGACAGCTTGGTTTCCCAAGTGATTGTTGTGAGTGTTCAAAACCACTCAGCCAGGTGATATTTGTGCTTAAGCCTCTCAACCAACAATGTTCTCTGCAGTTCCAGTCAAGCTCGATATTATTTCACAGAGCCCATAATTGCATTCTTATAATCCAAGTAAATTGCTTTTTATTACATAAGATCAATTTTCATGCAGGCTAAGGATAAAATGATATTCCCCAACAAATTTACAATGCTATTTAAAACATCTAGGACAGTAGTTTGAGCAATTACAAACTCTAAAAAGTAGACAGCTAGTCATCCTAGTAGTGTTTTTAACAAAGTTTTCTAGAATCTTACACAAACCACTAAAACAAATGTAGGAAACACTGTAGCAAACTGATGACTACCTTCTCCTTGGGATCTTGAATGCCAAATGCAGAAAACTTTGGCCATTCTAGCAAAAGTCCAGTGTGCACCAATAAAACCCAACAGAAATGAAATCTTTCACTTTATATTCCGACTACTTTGGGCCAACTTGTTAAATCACCAACACCTCATAACAAAATTGTCCACTGAGCAACTGACTGCTGTTATGGCTGAAAATAAGTGGCTAGGGCTCGGTGACCTTCCAAGTCTCCACATTTTTATGTTATTTATCCAGATATTTACTTCGACAGCATTTACTAGGCTAAAAAGTTTTCTCTGGGAAGTTCTCCCACCACCACTTAACATTTTGTTTGGTCAGTAGCATAAGTGTGCATTATAGTCTATATATAAAGTATGTCCCAAATAACTTGCAAAGGAAATTAGCAGGGGCTCATCTAATTTTTGAGTGTTTGTTGAGTTTTTCAAGAAACTCACAGCTCACAGAAAAAAAAAATAACAGAATCTTTCATTCATGTACTATTAGAAACGACTTAAAGTTACTTAGTACATGAAATACTTGTCGATAATGCACTCTACACTTCCTGAAATTTTCCAAGATAGAAGATTTATCAGTTAACACTGAGGGATATGGTGGACATTTCACTCTTGAGTTTTTTCCTCTGGCATAGAAGAAAAATGTCTCCAAGTGACCTCTGCAACATAATATTTATTTGAATCCAGGTTTTTACTTAAAGAATGTGATGAATACATTCTACTTCATAGGGTATTTATATTTATTTAATGAAGTAATGGCCTTTTCCTCCAAATCTATATAAATACATAGCACTTTCCATATGCCTTTTTATTATTTTATCAAGAGATTTTCACTTCATTTGGAGGGTAGATTTTATAATTCTGATTTAAAATATAGGACACATGGCAGACACGAAATTCACTTTGAGGGATCTGAGAAAGTATCTTCATTCTTTCTTTCGAACAGAGAGGTGAAGCATATAATTTTAAAGGTTTCAATTATGTAAGCAAGTCAATTTAATTTTGAAATATTTTGGCATCATTTATGAATCTTTTGGAATGCTAGTTAATACAATATTATGACTTATATGCTCCCCAAATTTACTCATTTTCCACTGAAACTTAATTGCCACTGAAGATGCATAGAAGAAATTGCACTGTGAAAGACTGCCATTCAAGCATGAACAAATCTTCGCTTCACCTCAGCAAGGGGATGTGACTTTTGTAAGATCTCCAAAAGTCAGGCAGAAACAGCCTGCTTAGAGTCAACTGAAAGAGATCCACTCTTTTGAGGGCGAATGAACATTCTGTCCTCCATGAAGAAAGCCTGTCAGCTGTCTGGGAGAGGCATGCTCTCTCAAGGGCAGTGAGAGTCCTGGGCAATGTGAAGAACACTTAAGCACCCAAAGTAACAGGCCCAGTTCCAGAGTAGCTGGAACCAGGGCATGGCGAGAGAACCACGTGACTTCCCTTCAGGAGCTGGACAGGATATGAAAGGGAAGATCAATGTGAGGGATGTTTGGATGCTCTTCAGGAAAGACGTGACACACATTCTAAAGGCTGCAAACAGCAAAAGAAGTGGTATTTTCTAATTCGAGCCCCCAGTCAATTATGCTAAGACATTTACTGTTAGTTGAAATCAGCCTTGAAATAGCAAAAGTATACACAAGTATAAGCAATTTTAAAGGAGTGCTCACAGTAAAGATGGCACGCTATGATACTAAAAGCTAACTACCAGAGAAAATCCAGAATCCGAGGAATTTAAAATACAATGTCACAGCTGACAACTGTGTATTTCAAGTAGGGATTGTGAAGGGGAATTGGAAAAGCTAATAGCTTTGAAGACATCTGCCTTTTCAGGGAGAGTTTGTTCATAAATCATTCACAGAGATGTTTAAAATGAATGGTGTGGTTTGGAGATTAAGCATTTCTTGGACAAGCAGACCCCAGGAGCATTAGCAGCAGATAGGATTAGATATCCCTGTCTCAGAGAGTAAAACAGCACATGAAGAATATAAAAGAGTATGGAGAAAATGTGTACAATGCCAAAAGTAATTTGTTGTTTACATCAAATTGTATTACATGATGAGTTTTTAGAGCAATACAGAGCAACAGAGTTAGTTGAGGGTGAGGTTTTAGAGGAGGCAGGGGGATGGAATCGAGAAATCCACATAGAATGGCAATCCTTACCCTTCGAAAAGAGAAAGAGTTCTTTTTGGAGAGTCAGAGTGTTGCAAGAGAAGGGTGGGGAGGACTGAAAGCCATTTTGACAAAGATTTGAGAAAGCTCCCTCACTAAAATAGGATGCAAAACTCCTAGCAAGAGAAAAGGCAGAGATGGGTTTCGAGGTAACTATCTGCTGTCAGGATTTAAAGCAGAGGTAGTGAAGTCTTGCTTTAGGGAAGAATTAGTATTTGTGTTTAGGACCATTTATAATCAGCAGACATGCAAAAGATCAAAAAGCAGTTTGCTTGAGCAATTTTGTTTACAATACTATCTTTCTTGGCTATCTTTAATTCTTGATGATGTAATTGGAAGCTTTTCACCTAAAACCCTGAGGCAATTAAGGACCAAACTCACTTGTGTAATAGATGCACTTGTTAATGGCCTCTGTATTTATACGCTAAATAAGGTTTTAACTGAGGAGGGGAGATAGAAGCCAGAGTGAAATTCAGAAAATAATGTAACTGTCTAATCCACGAATATTTTCCAAGCGGTGCATGGTGCATACCTCAGAACTATATTTATTTTCTTTTTTCTTTTTTTCTTTTCTCTCTTTTTTTTTTTTTTTTGAGATGGAGTTTCTCTCTTGTTGTCCAGGCTGGAGTGCAATGGCAAGATCTCAGCTCACTGCAATCTCCACCTCCCGAGTTCAAGTGATTCTCCTGCCTCAGCCTTCTGAGTAACTGGCATTACAGGTGCACACCACCATTCCTGGCTAATTTTTTTGTATTTTCAGTAGAGACAGGGTTTCACCATGTTGGCTGGGCTGATCTCGAACTCCTGACCTCAGTTGATTCACCTGTCTTGGCCTCCCAAAGTGCTGGGATTACAGGTGTGAGCTACCACACCCGGCCAGAACTGTATTTCACTGTTTGAAATAATTAGTAAAAGCTAAGGCGTAAACTGTGTTAGATGATGTTGACCTATTCTTAATTGATGTTAAATCATGTCTTAAATACAACAGTCATGCTGAGTGTCTGTCAGCAAGTAACATCAGAAAGGAGTTTATTTGAATTAATCTAAGAAAATAAATGTAATGATAAATTATGTCAGAGTAAAGTCTATAGGGCTGAGAGTTTGAGTTACATTGTTAGCTCAGAAATAGCAAACAAATCATCACCTGATAACTTTTCTGGTATGAAAATCCTCTTTTTGAATTGGCAAAGGGGTGACATTTTATAAAATAAATGTTATCTTTGATATTCCCAATACAAATTTTAAGAACACCTTGCTTCATTAAATTCACAAGAGAATCTGGTGTTAGAAAATCTGTGATAATGTGTAGCCAGATGAAGACACATCACTTTAAAGGAAACTGTTGGTTCAGCTTCTTATTCCACCCAGGTATTACTGTACAACCAGGGCTGACTTATAACATTAACCTCAGGAAGGAAATTGGTTGTTTTTCTAAACTTTGGTCTGCAAATTAAACAGAATTTCAAGCTCTTGTCTCCTGATCCCAAACTGACCAATGGTCAAGGGGACACAGTACCACATCCTAAAAAAATGTCACAAGAAGCTCTGTAATGTGTTTACTTGGGAAAGCACTGCTCAGATGAAGCATCTGTTTCTTAATGAGGTCATGTTTTTATTTTACCTAATTTTCCAGCTGGGATTAGGGAGGTGCAAGGTCTTGCCAGGGGTTGAAAAGTGAGTCAACTGCTCACATGGAATCAGAATCTAGAATCCTTGAAGCAGGGAACCATGAGCTCCAGTCATTGGATCATGCATGCTTATTCAAACATGAATCTTTACATAGATGTGATAAAACTCTTAAAACTCCCATTTCAAAACATTAAACATGAATGGTAAATGTGGTATCAATTATGTAATTTGGAAGGAAGAAACTCTTTTTCACCTTATAACTAGCTGTGTCAATATCCTTTTGAATCCATTTCAGAATTAAGCCTTTAAAGTAAAAACTGTCTAAAAAAACATTCTAGAAGCGTATAAACATCTTGAGCTCTGGAGCCAGATGGATTGGGTTTGAATCTCACTTTAGCAGTACATTAGTTGTTGACCTTAGGCGGGTTTAGAAAGTACCCTGTGTGTTAGCTTCATTCTCTCTCTTGGGTGACCCACTAATGGTACTTACCTCATGGCATTTTGTAAGAATTAAATGATATAAAACATGCAAAGTGATTAGAATATGTGCTTGACATATATCAAAGGACCAGTGATTGTTAGCTAACTTTATTGTCCTCATTGATATTCTGGGATTGTTATATACTTTTACTTATGAGTATTCTAGTAATCAGTGATATATATATATATATATATGTGTGTGTGTGTGTGTGTGTGTGTGTATATATATACACATACACACATACATATATATGGAGAGAGAGAGAGAGAGAGAGAGGAGAGAGTCTTGCTGTATCACCCAGGCTGGTGTGCAGTCATGCTATCAAAGTCCACTGCAGCCTCCATCTCTTGGGTTCAAATGATCCTCATACCTTCTGACTAGCTGGGACTATAGGTGCACATCACCACCCTTGGCTAATTTATTTATTAATTTTTTAATATTTTTTTACTTTTTGTAGAGACAAGGTCTCACTATGATGCCAGGGCTTGTCTCAAACTGTTGGGATTACAAGCATGAGCCACCACACCAGCCAACAAGCTTTGATATTACTAGACACTCTTTATGTGGGAGGGAAGAGGAAATTTCCTAAACATAAAAGAAAAAAACATCACTCAGCAAGTGTGTGATAGAGTTACTTTTTATGCCACCTTCAATTTGCTGGTTTCCACACTTGTGGCAGATAATCTATAGGTTTCTCCCTAGAGAAACATGAATTGGGATTAAGTTTTTAAAAAACTGACAATAGACACAAAATCTCTCAATATTCCACAACATGTAGCAAAAACTTATTCCCACATTTTATTTGGGGGCCAAGAAAGACATAGTGTGGCTTTCCTCCAAACTGCTTGTTGATTAAAGCAATGGGTTTGTGGGCAAATATCAAGTTTAATCCTAGTTTCCTTCTAACTTTGCATCTTACAACAAGCCTGGATATCTGATTCTGTGTATTTGGATTTGGTCTGTGGTATTTCAAGAACCTCTGCAGCTTTGCAAAATATGGCCGTGTTTAATCTAATTATCTACAGAAGCAGAGTCACACACAGATCAGCACAACCAGGGAACACCTTTTAACCACACCAAAACACAGGCGGCTTTGCTGTTGTGTCTCAACCACTTCCTAAGTCTCAGCTGAGTATTTGGTCTTGACTTTTTAAGTTGCCTGAGTTTAGCTTAGGAAGCACACTGGAGTCTTTCACAGTGGAGAGATTCACTTGGTGCATTTTATAATTAACTACTATAAAGCAAAGCTTCGGCATGTTTGCAGATTATGGATTTCATTTGTCTAAATAAAATCAGATTGTTCCTCCTAGTGTATTAGAAGCTGGCCCAACATCAGTAAAATTATTGTTTTTAAGAACCATGTGTGCAGCAGGTGAAATCTTTATTATTACAAGTCAATAATAAAAGTTTGACAAGTTAAAATATAAACTCAAAATGTAAACTTAAACTAACTTGAAAACTTTCCGCAGTTCACATTTGGATTATAAAGTGGCTGTAAACACATTCCTGCCTCCACTCAAGGAACATGGATGGGGACTGTGTTTTTGATAGTTTGAAGTGATTTTCTGAAATGCCTTAACAATTTAGCCAACATTTACATGCATATAACACAAGAAGGAAAGCACTTTATGACTGCCTATCCAGATTCAATGTCAATCAATATCCATCTCCCAGAAGTCTGTATGGGCATCAGTTGATTAGTTACCTTCAAAATCCAGTAGCTTTTTTGAAAAAATTAGCAGAAAAAAAGAAGTGTTCTAGTTATCAAATGGTATATGAATAGAGTAAGTTTTCGTAATTGTTCATTTTTAACCTGTGTCATTTTGACTTCAAGTAATCTAATGCCATGAATAGAAATGGTGTCAGATAGAGACTTCAGCTCTGCCTCTATTTCCCTTATGAGTTAATTATTAAGGTAAGATTTTTTTTTAGGTGGGGGGCTCACTCTGTCACCCAGGCTGGAGTGCAGCAGTGTAATCATAGCTCATTTTATCCTCTATCTCCTGGGCTCAAGCAATCCTCCCACCTCAGCCTTCTGAGTAGCTGGGACTACAGGCATGCACCACCATGCCCAGCTATTTTTTTTTTTTTTTTTGTAGAGACAGGGTCTCCCTATGTTGCCCAGGCTGTTCATGAACTAAAAAGAAAATTCTGATTCAGTTTCTTCATGCACAAAATAGATATGACTTTCTATTTTAAACCACTATGAAGAGAAAGAGGAAACAGTTGTGCATTTCCAGGAGAACCTGTAAGTACGTAAATGGAAGTGTTATTCTTGCTCAAATATATCCTTTTACTGCTTATAGAAGAAATAAAGTAGAAAAATTATGGGAACAGCCTGGGAATCTTCTCCTAGCTTGTGTTTTGAGCACAGTAACACATTCACACTGTTTGCATAAAGGAAATTACACATTTTGGAATGAGGCTGGAGTAAATTGAAAACACTGGAAAACTGAGCATTCCAAACGCCATTTTCATCGCCATACTTTGACCATATACACAACTTCCAAATCTAGAAAGTCACAAATGTGGCCGGGCGCGGTGGCTCACGCTTGTAATCCCAGCACTTTGGGAGGCCGAGGCGGGCGGATCACGAAGTCAGGAGATCGAGACCACGGTGAAACCCTGTCTCTACTAAAAAATACAAAAAATTAGCCGGGCGTGGTGGCGGGCGCCTGTAGTCCCAGCTACTCGGAGAGGCTGAGGCAGGAGAATGGCGTAAACCCGGGAGGCGGAGCTTGTAGTGAGCCGAGATCGCGCCACTGCACTCCAGCCTGGGCAAAAAGAAAGTCACAAATGTCTAGTAAAAAGGAAGGGGGATGGTGAAACCCCATCTCTACTAAAAATACAAAAATTAGCCGGGTGTGGTGGCAGGTGCCTATAATCCCAGCTGCCTGGGGGGCTGAGGCAGGAGAATCTCTTGAACCTAGGAGGCGGAGGTTGCAGTGAGCTGAGCCTGCGCCATTGCACTCCAGCCTGGGCAACAAGAGTGACCCTCCATCTCAAAAAAAAAAAAAAAAAAAAATAGGAAGAGAGAAGATTGCAGGAATTGAGGAGAATTAGAATCGAGAGCATGGTTAGCTCAGACTGAGAGCTTCACACAGCAATCCAAAAAATACAGCATGGGAAACAAACCAGCAAGCTGCATTATCCAAGATCACACTGGCTGGAGGGGCAAGACTGTAATAATACACAGATGATCAGGAAATCTTTTGTCAGGCTATCTTTCCTAAACGTTGAAGGCTTATTTTTTATAACACATGTTCATAATATTTAGGCAAAAAGTGAAATTAAAGAATAATAAAGAGATTAGAAAATAAACTGAATGAAAGCCAGATTCTTTTATGAAAGCAGAATTGAATCCATATTCCCCCACTTCCAGACCTTAAATAGCTCAGATTAGTGCATATGTAACACAAAAGGGAAGTTAAGTAGAGAGTGTTTGATTGGACAATGAATTACAGGGACTTCCAAAGAAATAAACAAAGATGATCCAACCAAAAATTTAAGTGCACAGAAGGGCACAATCATGTATCAAAGATTTAGGTTTGAGGTTTCATACAGAAGCCCACCTTTCTCCTACATTGTTTCCTTGTATAACTATGTCTAATATTCTTGTACTATTGAGAAAAGTTCTTACTGTGTGTGTACACACACATGTATATATTTAGTTTTAATATAACATTTGTGCTTATCAGCATCTGGCTTCCTGCCTCTCAGACTGCTGCATCAGCCCTGTAACCCAAGATTGCCTTAGGAATTCAGGAGAGCTGGGAAAGGTGACCCTGCAGGGCTTTTCATTCCACCCTAGTTAACTTGAGGTCAAAGCAGCCCTGAAGAAGCTGCATTTATTGCCACATACAGAGAAATCTCCCAGATGCAGTCAATGTGTGAAAACCAATCACTAGAAAGGAAAGAAACTGCCCTTCCTTTAAGGAATGTGGAATCTTTCCTTTTGAAGATCAGGATTTGGAGCCCGTAATCCTGTGGATGGATGATGCCAACATTCAACTCTGCTGCTTATTCCCCATAATTTCTCCACTTGACCTGTGACGAATGAGCTTCTGCCTTTCCAGGGCCTTAGAACCTTTCTTACGGGACTCCTCTCACTCTGAATGATGGTGATTAATTACTAGTGTATTCTAAAAGTCTCCTCTATTTAATTACATCCTCCTGAGTATTTGGACTAATTCCTCTTAGTTTCCGCTGCAGATCGGAATGTTGCCTTGAGCAAGTCTCATGTTTCTTTCTCCCGCTTACGCAGTCAAGCACATACATAGATATGTAATAAATATTGATTAAGGTTCTGTATTAGGCTGTGTTTTTATCAGTAAGGATTCATAGGCATAAATGAGAGACATAATCCCTACCCTGCAGCCTAAATGGCATGTGTTATAAAGACGCTTTCAGGCTGACCAGTTCTTTTCGTGCAGCTAAGAAGACAGCCATGCCTCCTCATTAGCCCACATTATAGGGAAGAAGTGGAGACTCAAAGTATCTAAATCACTTGTCTGAGATAAAACAGAGAGCCCAGAGACAGAGCTGGGACTCCGCTCAGATCTTTCGCTGCTGAAGCCAAAGACGCCTAATCAATAAAACATTGAATTATTCTCAGTGATGCTATTGGATAATTATTTACGTTTAGGTTTTATGTTTGTGTTTTTCTGCTTAGGAGGTAAGAAACGTGTCAGGAACATTAATGCCATACTTAAGAATTGACATTTAACTACTGAATTCTGTTTTACTGGGGCAATATTGTGAATTATGCAATTACACTGTACCTTGGATTAGAAGTTATTTAACTCCCCAAAGAAAACATAGCAGTTAGAAATGGATGCTTTGTGAAAATATTCTCTGCCTATTAGGAATGTAAAAAAGTAGTTTTAATTCCCATTTAAAAGTTATAATTTTAACCTTAAAAATCAAAATCTGTTTAAATCAAAATCTTTTTTGCTATAGATGGCAAAAGGTACAATAATTATCAAACCATGCTTTGCTCCCAAAAAGGTGAGGCTGAGTTGATACACACATTTCAAAAGCAAATGGACTATTTAGCTAAAAAGCAAAACATAAGTACATGTGGATATAAATAACATTTACTATCTAAACTCTACCCAATTTGTTCCCCAAAACAACTCCCTGAAATAGGCACTATTATCCCTATGTTTCAGATATGAAAACTGGAGCTCAGTGAGTTTAAATAATTAGACCAGTGTGACATAGGTAGAACATAATTTAGCAAAAATTGAGCTCATTTAGGACTAGATGTTGGAATTAGAAAAAAATTAGACATAAAAAATTGTGTCTAATTCCAACATCTAGTCCTAAATGTACTAAGCCAATTTCTCATACACCTAGTAACCTAGGTCAATCATTAGGAAGCACATATTCTTTATTTTGGAAATATTTTTTAGCAGTCCTGTATTTATAGACATAGGATTTAGATGTATTTCTTATAACAAACAAATTAGGTAAGTGACATTTTAAAGCAAACCCTGTTGAGTGTCAGGCTTGGCTTCCTTTCCTTGCTATTAAGAACCAGACAGAAATATTTACCATAAGCCATTGATGACCTTTGACAAGAGCCTACAATTATCACTGACAATGAAATAAAACATGTTAAATTTCTGTGCAAACTGATTAGCCCTGGATGAGCCAATACTGTCTGCAGTAACTTCTAAGAAGGACATCTCTGCATACCAAAGTTGCCTGTGACAAATTTCATCCAGGGGTCATTTAGGGATGCTTAAAAAGATGGAAGGAAGGCAGTAGCAGTAGCAAATTCCTCTTGAACTTTTAAATGACACCGTCAGAAGAAAACATCCACCACCGTGTTGCTGACTTTGCCTTCTCTCTCGCTCATATTAGTTAACCTTAAAAGTGTAAATATAAACAAATTTAATCCCCCGTGGTACATCTGAACCAGGAGAAATCTGGAATTAATTGCTAAGTATTTTGGTTCCTATTGCAGCTGTTACAAGTGTTTGATTTGGTGAGGGAAAAGAAAAGGCGCTGCATACCGATTTCATGAGCCACAGTGAAAGCTGCATGGAGGCCATCGTCTTCAATCACAGCACAGCTGCGCTCTGGAGAACATATGGTCCCAACGTCTGCCATTCCCAGGGTGTCACATGAATGATGCCCACATAAATCCTGCCCGGGAGAAAGAAAGAAATCATTACAATCAATTTACGTCCAGAAGGAGCCGCCACATAGAGCCACTTGCTTACCCCAAATGGTAACGGGGATGTGTTTATGATATCACCTGTTCCTCTCTGGAAATGTTCCAAAGGGAAACTCAAGGCAGAGACTCTTCTAAACTGCTCTGGGACCCAGAAACACAGAAGGATAATGGAACTCAATTACATTTAAAAAGATGTTTTAGGACTGTAACTTGTCTATTACAATAGCACCCGCAGCTTTAACAAAGCCATAATGCATATACGTCTCCGATCACTTTCCCATATGGTCATGCTTAGGAAAGTCCTAAACTTCTGATGGAAATTCATGCTAAATTTATCAAAATCTAGCCTCATAATTTGTTTTCTATTACAGGGGCAAACTGTAGCCAGACATCTGCAGCAGAGTATAAATTTATCAGAAATTTGGATAGAAAACTAAATTTTAATTCATAATCTGAGGAAAGGTCATCTTTTACCCCCCAAATGAGCTGTAATTTCATAGATTGTGTCTTCTGAAATCTGTACATAACATTTAATGTAGCATTTCTCAACCTGACCAATCTGCAGAAAATATATGTCATATATTAATTGTGTATACATGAATATATGCATTTTTCTGGTAAAAAGTCATAGCTTTTCATAGATGTCATATAATCTTTTAAGAGATTCTCAAATAGGAACATGATTCCACCCCAATAATGGTGAAAAATCATCAATTTAGATGAAAGGGACATCAACAAGCCTCTTAAGATATGAAACATAAAGAGAAAATATAAGCCGCAACTTTTTGACATGACAGATTCATAATGATAAACTTTCCTTTTAAATGCTATTTGAGTATTAATGGACATTAGCATTTCTTGTGCTTGACCACAATTTTCCATGAAAATTTACTAACAACGTGCTCATTTATATTCCCAAAGAGCAAGATCATGTTTCTAGGAAGCCGTAAGTTAGGAACTCCAAAAGGAAAAGTTTTAAAAATATATTAATTATTGTAAAGACAACTGTTTATTAGTTAAAATAATACATGTTTCCATTATACAGCAATCATCTTTATATGCCCAACTTCCATATTCTCCAGCTTATATAGTAGGAACTCAGCAAACATTTGTTTCATTGAGTTGAATTGTGACCTACAGTCAGATACATTATAGTGCTCCCACATCTTTAATATGCTGTATGCCAGCAGGACCTCAGCAGGCTCCAGACAACCAGTACAAGGCAGTGTGACTACATAACCAATGCTACATACTCAATGGCAACATACTCTTCTAACCCTTTGCTATATTGCTGCATAAAAATCCTACCAAGGTGAAGAGTATTTAAAAACTCAGCTGTATTCTCTTCTCTTACTATATGCTCAGGTCCTCATTGTGTTCTGTTTATTATGAGTTCCCAGCTGAGATTAGTTACAGTGTGGCCACCACGTTACTGTAGCTTTAGACACTGGAAATCTCAGCCAAGTAGCCTTGGTTAATCATGTCACAAAACCAACAGCCTTCCGACGTTTCCTATATATCCTCACATGTCATCCCATGGGATGCCAAATTACAGCTGTTGAGTACAAATTAGTAGTTTTTCAAATTGAAATTGGAACACACTTTTGCATAATAATCAGTCTTTGAGATAATAATATAGCACAAGACATTAAGCCCCTCCCCCACAATCATTTCACTATCTCTAGGACCAAAAACCTAGGTCATGCCTTAAGGGAGCTGCTAGACACTCTAGGTTATATCTGCATACATTTTTTTAAAACAAGATTTATGTTTATATCGCAATTTGGGGTATTTATCTTTGAATAATAAAATCCAAGAATTACATTTTCCCTTCTTACCCTACAAATAAGCTAAGATGAAGAGCCACAGCAAAGGGAAATGACCCTCCTGTTCTCGATAGAGAGTAAACTAGATTCTTAATATCTCTCTGTTTACTGCTAATCAATTGCTCATTAGAGGCCATCAACCCTCCTTGTCATCCTTGAATGGGATTAAATGCATTTGGCCTTTTGCCACGGAAATGTGACAAAATTGTGAACAGAAGCACTTGTTATTTTTTTTAACCACACTGATTAAACTCCTTGACTACTCAGCCACACTATATATTTCTGTAGCTATAATTATGTAAACTGGCAACCTTTCCGTTTCACTCACACAATTTCAAATCTTGGCAAACAGTTACAGTTTCAGCCTCAAGGCTTATAATGAACATCTGAATTTCTTTGTGAACAACGTTTGTTTCAATGAATTAAAACTAATGTGCATCAAATTGTTAAGAATACAGCATCTCACATTCATGTCTACTTTCTGTTGATGATTTCTAACAACATTTATAGGTGTAACCTTATTTGAAGTTTATAGAACATTTTCTTAAATTCGTAAATTCTGAGCAGGAGTAAAGATATTATTGGGGCAATAGTATATGTGTATATGTGTATACATATATACACGTTTGCTATTATATATGTGTATGTATACACACACATATATGTGATACACGTATATGTGTGTGTATCTATAGATAGATAGATAGATATAATCCAGACCTGGAAGCAGGAGATACTGGAGAGATGTGAATCACATACAATACCATGTAAGAGGTAAACGAATTAAAAGTTCTGACAAAAGCTTATCTGCTTGTTCAGTGTAGATCTGAAGGTAAGTGGTATCTTTGTCATATCAAATAAGGCTTGTTTTATGCAGGATCAATATCTTATCACCACTGTGTGGAGAGTAATGCAATGGAAGATTTAGTAAAATATAAAGGTTGCAAAGGTTGCAGAGATTTATCTAGTGGTTTTGTGGTATGGTGCTGGCCAGGATACAAGACTGAGACATTGTATCTAACTCAGAAGTGTATTCATGGTGGTCTGCACCACCAGCAGAGATTTGAGAGGAAGGTCATTGACACTGTGACCATTCACCAGGTATGACCTTTTAGAAGACTATAAATATGGCCAAGCTTGTGATTTATCACAGAATTTTGAAGCCGTAATAATACCCAAGATCTACTGGGCACTTCTTGGGGATGGGATGGGAGACAGGGAGCCAGTAAAGGATGCTGCCTTGAGAAGCAGATGCTCAGAAGATAGTGTGAACTTTGAAAATCCCAGTGGACAGTACTCGGTGGTGAAAATGAACCAGTCAGACACAAATGTCCTAAGGTGGACAAATCACAGGACTCATAGGATTTCTTGTCTTGACTGAGAGATTGTTTTCACATGCAGTGCAAATATGCTGAGGGAGGGGGCCAGAGGCAACACCAATGCTGATACAGGTAGATACCATCACAGCTGCAGCAACAGCAGCTGAAATTAAGGAAGAACACCTCATATAGGAGTTAAATAATAGCAACTTCTGTTTCTATAGATCTTACCCCTTGGTAAGGGCAAGCATGGAGCTCAAGGGAAGAGCATGAAAGAGAGTTTAACTAGGTTTCAGATATCTACCCATCTGTCCACACAATTCTTATTGAAGAGAGATTAGTGATAGAAGAATTAATCTGGTGTGGTACATGTTTTAGTCATAAGTATTACTTACACACACCCACGCACACACCCACACATACACACACACACACACACACACACACACCCCTGCATATTTGTTCTGTGGATCTGATTCTTGAGAAGTCCTTGGCCTTTCTGGCTACCTATCCAGCAATCCCCAATGATAGGGGTTTTAATTTTAGACTTCAGTAGAGACTACATTAATTGGAACTGTTAGGCCAACCATTACGATGACCCATTTTATACAATCTCTATCCTTGTCTCTTGATACACCTAAGGGATACCAAACACACAGAGCCCAGATGGGTTAGGGGCCCAGAGATCCAGATGTGTTTATTCCTGAAACAATTATTGTGTGCCTACAATCTGCCAGACACGGTGGAAGTGCTGACACTGTGGTAAATAGATGAAATAAGATCTGAGCACGAGCTTTAAGGAACATCAGGCTCTAAGGAGCAAAACAGATATGTCAAGAACAAAGCAAACTGTGACTTCCATAATGAACAGATTGTTGAGGGAGAACAGAAGAGGCATTGATGAATTCTCCTTGAGGGAATCAATAAAGGTGTCTCCGCGGAAGTGAGTGCATCTGATAGCCTGGGAGGAAGGATACTCTGGCAAGGAAAGACTAGTGGAAACATAATGGAATGGGAAAAGGCAGAGTCTTTTGGGAATGGCAAGAAGTTTATTTTGGCTGGAACGCAGGATCTGTTGAGCGGAGGGCTAGCAGGGAAGCTGGAAAGAGAGTCTGGGCCCAGAGTTCCAAATCAGGAAGCTTTCTCTGACAAATGTGAGGTAAGAAGGGGAAGAAGAGACGGAGCAAGCTGGAGACAGGGAGCGGGGGACTAGATGGTTGATGGAGTCATTTTGGTAAACAGAAATGGAAGCTGGTTAGAGAGTGAATGGAAGGTAAATTGCTTTTTAATTCAACGCTGTTAGTAAGAAGCACTGTGTAAATCATTTACATGCTTTGAGACAAAGTTCCTTCATCATTAACATCAGGAGTTTGGTCCAGGTCATCTCTAGGGTTTGTTTCAGCTATGCATGTCTTGATATTAACTAAAAGCATTCCAATTTATAAAGAAATTAAAGCTCAGGGGCATTAAATGCTCCAAATCTCAAGCTTGTCCATACTGAAGATGAAATTCAAACCTATATCTAAACACTCAGAATCCTGAACTTACTTCAGCATGGTTTTGTTAAATCATCACATACGTTATTCTTGACATTAATCTTATCTTTTGTATTCATGATCTACACTTGGTTAAGCAAATTTCTTTCTTGCAGCAAATAAAGAATATCCTGGTTTTATCTCTATGCTGTGTTGGAAAAACTAGATAATTTAGAGGTATACTAAATATATAAAATACATTGTGAAAGATATTCCAGAAAACAGGAAAATGGGAGCACTGGATAAGAAACCTGGTGACATCATTAACTCGCCTCCTTCTCTCACCTGTCACATCTAATTAGCCACTGTAAGTCACTGTAGTTGTCTTCTATTTCTCATTTTTTTCCATTATTACTTCCTGCCTGAATTATAACCTGAGACTTCTAACTGGTCCCTTTTCCTCCTGTAACTTCCCTATCTATATGCTCCAGTCAGTCACCTTCTTAGAGCACAGATCTTATTAGATTCCTCCAGTCCTTCATGTCAGCCTTAGCCTGGCATTCAAAACCTGGCACAATACAGCCTCGGTCTTTCTGTCTGCCTCCACTGTACCTTCCTGCTCCATTCTGTCCACTATTTTGTGCATATCTCATAAATATTTTGGCCTCGGAAGCTCAGCCCAAGACATTCCTTCTGCTACAAAGAATTTTTACTCACATCCACCTCTTCCTAACATTTCTTGACCCAATCTATGCCTCTCAATTCCTAGTGCCACTGCTTTAGTTTAGACCACCTTGAGCCTCCTCTTGAAGATTTCTGAAACAGCCTGCTCACCCAGGATCCATTCCACTACTTAGACCAGAAGGTTCATTTCAGAACACACCTCTGATCATTGCTGTCTTCCTACTAATGTTCTTTTCAATGATTGCCATTGCACTTAATTTACAATTAAAACTTGTCGGCATGGTGGAGTAGACTGAATCGTGTCCTCTCCAAATTCACCTATTTGGAGATAGGGCCTATAAGGAGGTAAATGAGGTTAAATGAGGTCATGAGGACAGGACTCTAATCAGATAGGATTAGTGTCCTTAGAAGAAGTGATACCCAAGAGTGTTCACTCTGTTTCTACTTGCAGGCAGTGGAAAGGCTTTCTGAGTACACAGTGAGAGGGTGGCCATTTACAGGGCAGGAAGAGAGCCCTCACTAGAAATCAAATTGGCTGCAACCTTGATCTTGGACTTTCCGGCCTCCAGAACTGTGAGAAGACATACTTCGGTTGTTAAAGCCACCCATTGTACAATATTCTGTTACGGTGGCCTGAGCAGACTAGTAGACATAGTGTATAGTTTTGTTTTTCCATAGTTGGGTTGTTATTATCTTCTCCAAACTAATCTATTACCATTTCCCATTGAACATGATGGTTTGCTGATGTCTGCAATGCCTATCTCCTCCTCATGTATCTGGCTAACTCCCACTCTTTCTTCAAAATTGAACTCAGATGGAGTGAGCAATCTTCTAATGCACTTCCATAATACCTTGCAAATACATCTACTGTAAGAGTCATCATGCTGTGCAGCAATGACCACTTCCCTTTCTGTTTCCAGGAATAGATTCTTAAGAAAGGGGCTACTTTTTAAATCTCTGAATCCCTCTCTGCCTACGAGGAGCATATTAAAGGTTTGAATAAATTAGTGATAATGCTTTTAGTTTAGAGAGCACTAGACAGGACTCTCTTCTCTGTCTGCCGTTTGTTAGCTGTTACTCTAAGAAGTTTATCTTTGTTTCTCTTCATATGAATTCTGTCAAGATAATTATACAATGGTTACAGATTGTTGAAATGATTAATTGTAAAACAGTTTGTGACCATGGATAGTACATAAGAAATGCTCAATAACAGCTGGCTGAATCTAAATCCAATCTATCCATCCTTTGAGGACCAATTCAATTCTATATTTGCAGTGAGACCTATAGAAAGGTCCATAGGCAGAATTAACTGTTACCTTCCTTTTCCTTTCACAGACTTTGTTTATATCTCAGTATGGGATTTATCAGTTTTCCTAACATTAGTGCGATTTCCACATGTATCTGTTTCCTCTCTGCTGGGGATACGCCTAGTGGGCAGGGAGCAGGTATTTCTATCTCGCTACCTTAAACTGCCTACATGAGTCTCACACATAGGACGTGCATGTAGGCAGATACTGCACAGATTTTAGACTTTTCATAATATCCCTCACAGTTTATTGTAAAAATGTTAATTAGAGCTGCTTAGTCTGCTACCAGTCTCCCCATTTCTGAGTTATTTATCCTTTTATTGATTAGGATTGACCTATAGGCTCTGATTCCTTGACAAGGGTTCACTTTTGACTTTAAATGAGATTTCGACTCAAATATGTGACTGAATTAGTCCAGGCAGCAAACCAATAAGAAAACGCACATCCCTTGCTCTCTTCCAAACTTCTGGTCTTCCTCTACTGCCCCCTGTTGTCAGAATCAAGCCAGGAGCCACGTAGTAAAGGATAAATGCTGTGTGGGGGGACCCGGCCCCAGCAATGTAAGGCAGAATGTAGAGAGTTTTAGCTGAGACAGTGATCTATCAACTGGCATATTGATAGTTAATGAAAGGGAATTAGCTTTTTATATTGCACAATTTCTTAGTTGGTTCAATTTTAATTCAATGTTTCAATCTATGAAAGAGTAAGGTTTTTGCTGCTTTCATGAAAGGGTGGAGGGATGTTAAACAATTTCCTATCTTGTTATCAAGCAGGTAGGCTTTTGTTTCTAAAGAGCAAATGGTCTAAAAAAAACGACTGTAAGAGTTTGTCTTTGAAGAAATTATCTTGAAATAAAAGAGGACGCCCAGAGTAAGGAAAGGATTCTGGAAAGCAAAGTTAAATCCTGGGGAGATTGGATTTCTACTGTTTGATGGCAGAAGTGGTGTGAATTCCAGCATTAGTGCCATTTCAGAAAGAAAACAGCTTCTATGCCAGGAAATTGACTGGTGCTAACTCTCTCTAATTAGAATAGTACTGGAGTGCTGGGTACGGTCCTGACAGTGAAGTGTGTTTGTTTGATAAATGAGTTACTAGCTCTATTCTGCTGACTTCCAGATGCAAATTTCAAGGTGGCCTCAGCTAGTAAACAGAGGTATAAACCATATCCTCATATATTCGCCTCATGCCTAAAAAACAAGCAATTTAGGAGAAGACATCTGGACTTCTCCTAATTTGAACAGGACTCAGAGCCCATCAAAACATGGATTTCATGGCTTGGCGTTTGGCTGCTAAGCAACGCACTTCTTACATTCAAAACAGAGTTGTAAAAGTAGAATCTTGGTGCCAACTCTGGGTATTTCTCATTGAAAAGGAAATAGCTCTGCAAGTTTTTCTTCAGGCCTTAAGATATCTGATTTTCATGAGATGGAAGACCTCAGGTCATCTCTCCTCCAGCCTTCTTTTTTTTTCGTGCTCTGAAGTATTAGGCAGAGATTAACTTTGCACTGTGAAATACTCTCAAATGAATGCTGCATAAATGCCTTGAAATATTTTTTTTCAGCCCCCTAATTAGTAACACTCTTTTAAATTGGGCGCATCTATTGAAAATACACATGCATTTCAAACATTTGCTTCTTGTGAAGTTAGATGTATATGCTACACGGCCAACCACAAATGAAATTTGCTTTCCTAAAAGTATGCTTCTGCTTGGCAAGGAGACCAGAGAGGGCCCATGTGAAATATTTTCCATGTGTAGACTAGTTTGAAAAATGCATGTCCTTATAATACTGACAAAAATTAAGACGGACCATTAATTTTTTTGTCCCTTGCTTTTTATCTATTTAAAATATGCTGTTAAGTTTCAGACTTCGGAAAAATAGGGACAGTTAACTATCCAGACAAAAAACAAATTCAGAAAAAGTAATTGACAAATCATTGAGAAGCACTGAGTAGTTTCCTGTTTTCTGGGCAACAATTACGAACGTTATGGGGCAGGAGGTAGGAAGTAACAGACCTTCTATTAATTTTTATTTATTTTAAAATTATGAAATGTGGATTTGTGTTTAAAAATGAAAGTGAACTACTAAAATGACCCACTCCTTGGCGCAGTATGCTTACGAAAGTATTTCTTCCTCTTGCTTTAGAGAACCTCCTTCCATAAACTCTCCAAAGCCTCCTTCTTGGCATCCTCTTGTGATGTAGCAGAGCAAGGAACCCCAGACATGGAAAGTTGCTTACCAAAAAAAAAAGGAGCTTGGAAACCAAACAAGAAATGGATAGTTTTACAGAACTTCATTTTGCAGAGAAGGCTACAAATGAATGTTCTACCGCTTCAAAGACTAATGTTGTGCAGAGGAATTAAAGGATAGCTTCCAGAAAATCACTTAATGAGGAAAAAAAAAATGTTTTCCATTGTGCACAGCACCGAGCTCTGCCTGGCTCTCCCTAAACTGCCGCCCTCCAGCATCTCTGTTTACATGTGGTTTACATTAATGTCCACCCTATGAACCACAAGTGTTTCTCTACTCCAAATTTATCAACACTTTTCCTTCATACCAGGGGTGCCTTAGTAAAAATAGAAGAATTAGGTAGTGAAGCTGTGTGATTCTAAAGTCTCCTGCAATCCATCATTTAATTTCCTATCCTTGTTCTGTTTGCTTCATTTCATACCACGATTTTACATAATACTTCAAAGCCTGTAATCCTTAATCTATTCTGGATGGGTCTCAAATACTTAAAGAATGAGCTTTAGAAGTCAATTCTTACGAGGCATTTAAGAGGCACAACTTAAAACTGCCAATCAGAATCGAGTTGTGACAACTGAGGCTTAGAACTATGCGCAAGCCAGGCCCCAAACCAACCCAGACTTTTTGCGTAAATGTCACACTAACATGCTGGTCAAATACTGTGTAAATAGATACTGCATTCCTCCCAGAGCCTCTGAGCCTTAAAGATCCATTTCGTTCCTTCCCCATAACCATCTTTCTTAAAAGGGGGAAATGCTGGGAAAACATTTCTTCCTTCTGTCTTGCCTCTTCGCCCAGATCTCCTGCACTGGGGCTTCGGAAACATATTCATCCAAAACCCAAACACTCAAACGGGATGTGACCCTCCCTAGGCGGCGGAGTTGGCCTGGGCAGTGCTTGCGGCGCATTGGTCTACTAAGCAAAGGAGTTGTTAAGCAACCTCACAAGTTTGTCCTCTCATCTGATTGGGTCTCTATACCCTGCTGGCCCGCCCACATTCCTTCCTTCCCAGGAACTGAGATTCCAAGGTGGACATGTAAGAACATTAGGAATCCCTGGAAAAAGAGAGTCCTTGAGAAAGTTTTCCCGTCCTCTGTGTAACAGAAGGGGTTCTAGTAAAAAGGTGTGGACACTTACAAAAGACGGTCATCGGATAACAGTGACTACCGTGAATGAACCATCCAGCCCTTTCCATTAGGTTGGACAAGGTTATATTTTATTTTCACTGGAAAGAAGAAGACCCATGATCCCAAAGGCCACTTTGTTTTCCTTTCTTTTCCCCATTTAACTGTATCATTTCCCCAAGCATCCTAGTGCCTTCTTATGTTTACGTTCCTATGCCACAACACCTCAGACTAGATGACATGCAGCACTACTGAGTCTTTATCATTACCTAAGCAAGTCTTGGCATTTAAGGCAAAAATTTCTGCGGGGCTAACGTGAATACAGGAGCAGAGTTGAAGGCTGGTTGGATTTCCTGCAAGAAGTAGTTAAACACATCCACAGCTGCAGGAGGTTTGAGGGAGAAGCAAAGCCACCAGCAAGATTCCCTTCCACCTACCTCCTGATCCCAGCGCTGGGACCCCCGCATCCCGGCTGGACCTACCTCCCGAGTAAACAGGATAGCTGCGTCGTAGTGCTCCTCATGGTCATCTCCCAGCTGGTTGTGTTGGTGTTGCCACTTGCAAAAGTTCTTGAGTGTGGTGGCCGCGTTCTTGCTCACCTCCAGGCTCTTGTCCTTGTCGCCTAGCACCACCACCTTCACCACGGCCAGGCGGATGTGGTTCTCGATGCTAGCATGGCTGTACAGCCTATTGGCGATGGAGGCCAGGGTCATCAAGTAATGCTGCAGGCCCCGGCCATACAACCGCGCCATGGACGCGTCAGCCACCAGAAGCAGCTCCACCTGGCGGGCCCGGGAGATGGAGCGGCGCCGCCGCCGCCACCACGTCTGAGGTCCTGAGCCCCCAGCGGGCGAGAGAGCGGACTGGTCCAAGAGCTGTGAGGCCAGTGCTGCGCGTCCGCTCGGGTTGCTGTGTGCCGGAGGATGCTCGTGGGGCTCCGACGTGGACGCGGGGGTTTCGCAGCTGGCGCGCGGCGGCAGGGCCTCGAAGCTGAAGCCCTCGCGGGTGTAGACGTGCAGGATCCGTGCGGACCCATCCCCATACACGCGCCCCGTTTCCTCCTCCGCCCAGGGTCCGCGCAGCAGCGGCTTTAGGGTGTAGCGCGCGTGCTTGACCGCGAAGAAGCCGTCGAGACCCCCACAGAGGTCAAAGACAGCCAGAGAGCGGGGACTACCGTCCACTGTGCCCCGATAGAAGCAGTGGCTCCGGTGGCGCCAGGGCGCACTCGTCCCGCCTCCTGCGGGCACGAAGCCAGCAATGCCCACCGAACCATCTCGCTCCAAGTCCAAGAGGAACCTCCGGCCGCCCGCGTAGACGAGGTAGCCCACCTTGCCGCCGCCAGAGTAGAGTTGGTCGATGTTCTGCACGAGCCCCTTGCTCCTGCGCCGCTGCGCCAGGGGGTGCGGGTGGCCGGGAGGCTCGGCCCGCTCCTGCACCTCCTCCCCCTGCCGCCGGCGGGGCTGGGCGGCTGCTGCAGCAGTCGGAGGCTGCCCGGCTTTATCCTGGGCAGGTGCCGCGGCGGGGCCGGCCGCGGCCAGGGGCAGGCGGAACGCGCACAGCAGCAGGGACGCCCACCCGAGCAGCATAGTGCGCTGCCCGCGGGGAGGGGCTGCGCGACTGGGACTTTATGGGTATTTGTTATTTGCTATGAAGTTAACGGGGCGGGGGATGGGGACACACACACACTTGCTTGCAGGATTGAGTCAAGTGTCGGAGGGAGGGGGGCCCGGCAGCAGCGCCAGCCTGTCCCGGCTGCGGTGCCAGCGTGCGAACTTTTCTTTGTTGCTTGGGAAAATGTTTGGATTCGTGCTCCAGAAAGAGGAGGAGGAAAAAAAAAAAGAAAGAAAGAAAAGATTTTTTTAAAAAGTCGGATAGTGGAGATTCAGCAAATACGGGAAAAGGAAAAAAAACAAAAACAAAAAGACCACCAAATGCAGGCACGATCGCTGTTTCAAGAAAAGTAAGGCAAGGTACCGCGCACCCGGCTGGCAACTGGTGCGCGCAGCCTCCCGCCCCCGCGCTGCGCTGGACAAGCCGGCTGCGGAGGTTCCAAGCTCCGGGGCCCACTTCCTTTCTTATTTTGTGGGTTTCCTTGGCTCTGCTGGGACCAGGAGGAAGGGAAGAAAGAGAGGGGAAAAAACCATAAAAATTAAAACGAAAATGCAGGGGGCAGCCTGAGGCGAGCTGGTGAAGCGGCGTGTCTGTGTCCCTTCAGCTGCGGTGTCTTCCTGCCCGCCGTCATCCCCAGTCGGCCGCTGCGAGCGCCGAGAGCAGCGCGAGCGCTGTGAAGATGCGAGGAGGTGGAACAATGAATTTATAGCGGCATGCCATCCTGCAATGGCAATTTCAACAATTCGTCACTGCACGCTGCCTCTTAAAGGGAGAGCTTCCCCCACCACTCCCACCCTTCCCAGTCCGCGCCTAATCAGATGGGGGAGGGCAAAAGAGGAGGGTGATCGAGGAAAGGGAGACGAAGTAGGAGGAAGGGACTGGAACCCGGCGAGGTGGAAGGAGGGACGAGGGGAAAAAAAAAGTAATGGGGCAAGAAAAACAGATTTCCTTGGCCACTTTTAAAGCCACAGCGGCTCCGGGTCTGTCTGATATTTCACAACCAATTGGGGTTGGCTAACCTTGGCTTACCTCATCTCCTGAACGGGTGTTTTGGTTAAAGTTATTGAGACGTTTCAAGTCTCTCCCTGCCTCCTTCTTGCCTGCTTTTCTCGCCCTCGGTGGGAAGTTCCTGCCGCAAGTTTTTCCCCTTTGCACACCCGTGCGCTCTGGCCTCGCAGACCGTGCAACTCCATCCACCAGCCAGAGCTTTTCAGCTTCCCGTGCGCCCCCTAACCACCGCGTTTCCTTTGCTTCCTCCCCTCCGTCCCGGCACCCGGTGTCCTCCCTTCCCATTCTTCAGCCTCTTCATGCTTTGACGCTCGCTGGATTCGGGCTCCGGGTGACTAACTTCTCCCGGCCACCAGCAGAGCGGCTGGGCAGCCAGACAGCCCAGGGCGCTTCCTGGCGCGCTGCGGTACCCCGGGGCGAGAACGCCCGCCGCTTGGGAACTCTGCAGCTTTGTGTGCGAACGGCGGGCTCCCAGCTTTCGCCAGCACGCCTTTCGTCAGGGTCCACAATCTGTCCCTTAATCCCAGCCCACTAGAACTTCCTTTGCTCTAAAAAGGCAGGGCGGGAAAGAGTTAACTCTTAAAGGGAATTCCGCTCATTTTTTTTTTTCCGAAAGATTTTAAAATTTTGCGCTCACACTTTTATTTTTTATTTTTTTGCTTAAATGATAATTTAATAATAAATTCCTATATCTGTTTTTGTCTCTTCTAAAGCAACCACTTATCGCCATAGGCCTTGACCTACCTTCATTCTCAGAAATTCCTTTTAGAAGAAAAAGAATACTTTTGGCGGAAGGAAGATTGGTGCTTATTAGTACGCGGGTGACATTATCACTGCTACTCGTTTCCTCTGACCTCTTCGTTTCCTCTAATTATCATTCTAAGAAGGGAGAAGGAAAACCCGACGACTTATGGTTAGAAGGTCTACCTCCTACTGTAGGGGTAAGAGCTGCCTCCATCCCCAAATTATTCTTCAGGCTAATTAACTAATGCACCAGTGAAAAATGAATGTGGTGTAATTTGTACATTTCCATCTTTTTCTACGTTTAACTTTGGCTATGCTGGGGATAGCAGGGCGGGTGCCTTAATGGAGCCCCAAGCTGATCACTTTCTCTGGGAGGGAACCATGAGGGTCCAGGGCTGGATGGAGGTTTTCAGAGTGGCAGTAATCCTCTGGAAGGAATTTCAGAATTGCCCAGCAACAATACCCATTGCCCTGTGCCTGGAACACCCTCTGGAGTCTTGGGAGGGGCCTATGTAACATCTTGTTTTAACTTATAAATTAAGAAATCACTGGGGCCTTAGGGACACCCAACAGCCCCTGATGGATTCTGAAATACATCAGGACCGGAGAGGAAGTTTCTATTGCTGAAGGCCATTGCTTTATAATTCCACAATGCCTCAGCCCCTCAGTGGCCAGTTGCCCCAGGCCAATGCTAACAGCTGGATGGGTCAGAATAGGAGGTTCCAGCCATCTTCTCTATCCCACCAAGGCCTTTGAGCCTTGCCTTAGCCATTCTCTTTTGTGGTCCTTGCTTTGCACCTACAAATAGCAAACTTTATCTTTTTAACCAGTTACAGTGAAAAAGAGTCCAATATTTGGCACTAAACACCATTTCTAATACAACCTTGATTCAATAAATTTAACAATTTCGTCATTGTTCATGTCAAATAATCATTTTAATAGACAGGCATTTTAGGTGACAGTGGTTAAAATTTGTTAATTGCAATTAGTTTCATTCACAGACAGATTTGTTATTTAGGATTTCAGGAAATTCCAACAGATTCTCTTTTCTTTGGTGGTCTTAAACTCATAACCTCCAGGGATTCTCCCACTTCAGCCTCCTGATTACCTGTGATTGCAGGCATGAGACACGGTGCCAGCTTGAATTTTCTTCTTAATGAAGCTTTTCTCCTCTTTCACAAACTCTGCTGAATCCTGAATCTGAATATTATGCCTTTAAGTTTAATTATATAGTGACATTTGTACACAGTTTATTCAAATATTTAAAAATACATGGGGAGAACAGGATAGACACAGATAAAGTTCCAAACTTGAATATCAAGCACAGAATATTTACTAGAGCTACATATTCACAAGGAAATAAATACTAAATCTTATGAATACAGTGAGTAAATTCTTAAATCTAAGAAAATTTCTACTTGGATATAATTTTTTTTTTTTAGAAAGTAACTTGGACACTTCAGAAGCTTCATTTGGTAGTATTTTTAAAACATTACACTAGTGGATTAGGATGAGCTGCTATGTTGTGGAAAAAATTACTATCTGTCACTCTAAGGAAGTAATTTACACTGGATAAAAGTAGCTGAAGTTTTTATTTTTACAGTAAAAAAATATATTAGCAATCATGTTTAAGCAGACTAACTGCTACTTATTCCAAGTAACAGTTTTATTTGTGCATATTTAATGAGAAATTTCCACTGAATTTATAGAGTATATGATCACAAATACCATTGATAGATGATTTTACATTTCCCAAAAGGAAGACTGACTTACTACTCCAGAATGTTATAATTTATCTTGGAGATCAGGTAGGGCAACTTCCTCCATCTAACAGTGAAAAGCTGAGACCTAGAGGCAAAAATGGCTTGTCTGTGGATAAAAAAGTCCACTAGTGGCCAAATGTCCTGAAACTCAAATCTCCCAGCTCCTAATTTGGGCTCATTCTACAACACTTCTTACAATGTATCCAGTTTAACAAATATCTATCAAGGTCCTACTGCAAAGTGCTTTATGAGGCTCTCTGGAGGCATGAGAAGATGAACAAGTCATGAGTAATGTTTGGAGGAAACTCACAGTTTAGAGATGGAGCCATTTGTATAATGCACAGAATACAAACTGGAAAATACAAATATAGAGGGAGAAAAAGCAAGAGAATTACTCCTGCAGGTGCCCTGAGCCCTGTATTTCCAATATAGCTCCACTCCATAATTTGTATACTCTTTTAAGTAGTATTTTCTCAAATTTCCATTTGCTAAAGTGTCATTTCCTACCCCCCACCCCAAACTATGATTTTAATGGTAAGAGTGAGGAAATACCTGACAGTAAAATATTCCCTTCCAGCCAAACACCTGCTCCCTACCTCCCATGTAGAAGAATTACAGTCTTTCAACTCTACGTTTTTCTTTCCCACATCAAGATCCCTACCCTAGGCCTGCTGAATTGGAAACCCTTTTAGAATCAGCACCTTGGTGGTAGCAGGGTGTGTGGATTCTGTGGGTAAGATCTCCACTACTAAGCTCCACTACTAAGCTCCACTACTGCGTGGGACCATTAACGAATGCCTTAAAGACACTGGGTGAGCTTTTTCCTTTTGTGACACTCTCTTTGCAAATTATCGTTTTTAGAGGGCTTTGCTTCAAAACCAAAGGTTACACTTTAGGAGTGATTCTAGCTTTGATATGAACTCTTCATTTTTAGAGGGTGAAACTACACTTAAATAGTCCTTCTTCCTTCCTTTCCCAGCTCTTTTTCCCACTGTCTATCCCCTCTGATATTTACAATGGCAGAACATGGACCCTGATGCACTAATGCATGTGTACCCAATCTCATATGCATTAGTACACACAACACATGTCAGGATGCATGTGCCACACACATACTCACTTGAACTCATGTTTCCCTCTAGGCTGCACTGATGGCTTGATAGAAATCCTGGTTAGATCTCAGATAATAGAAGAGGGGATTAAACCAACCATCCTCTGCCTTCATGAAGAAAACTTTCTAGAAACCTGTATTGTAGAGATTCTTTTATTTCCCCACTCAGGAAACCTTACTGAATGCCTGATAAAACTCGAAACCATCTTCTCTGCTATCTGATTAGGACATATTACAAAACAATCTGTCTATTGTGATGGATAACATATGCTTTAGAATCTGTTTTACTTGATATTATAGAAAATATATTTCTAGAAAAGCCAGATTTTCATTTTTTATATACAGTAGTTTTATACTATATAGAAGTCTTCAAATGAATCATATACATACGTATTATTTAAGACATACAGGTGTTATCTGTAAAGTAAAACCGACAAGTCATTTTTTATGCTGACCAGCTGCGAAATGGTGTTTTAGCTTTTCTCACACAATTATGCACATATTACTTGCTTTTATGAGTTACTTGAGTTCTATTTTTTCTTTATTTTCCAAAAATCATCAAAAATCAAACCTTACTAGAAACACATGGAAAATCAGGAATTTCCAGCAGAAAGTAATTTGAAACATTTGAGGTTTTCTTTCCTTTCCTTCATAATGGCAAATTTCAAGCAAAGTTTTCAAATTACTTAATGAGTAGTAGCTGTAATTGTAGTAGGCGTTGTTTCTCGGTTCTATAATTATATATATATATATATATATTTTTTTTTTTTTTTTTTTACAGTTAAGATTGTATCTTAACATCACCTTTCTCAAGCTCTAGAATCTTATAGTCTTCCTCAAAACTATTTGGTCTCTCCATGTTAAATACATTCTTCTGGTAACTAAGGTAAGAACTATAAGTAAGTTCACACAAAGCTGATAAATATCAGTTGGTTACAGTCTCACCCCTCGCAAGTAGGGAAATGGGAACTGTAGCTTCTTGATCAGTGTAATTATCTCCTACCCACGATGTTGGGGTCATTGCAAGTTGCTTATGTGGTCAATGGAAGAAAATACACAGTATCTTTTTTCAGACTCTCCATACACCGTTACATACCTCTCTCATACACACCTTTCCTAGTCAGGGACTAACAAGTGGAAGAGCAGTTATCTGTGTTACACTCCTAGACCTGGGTTCAAGTAAATACATGACAGTTTTTTCTCACTTTATTTGACTTAGGAGGTGCTGCTCTTCCTACATCTCTGCTTCTTACTCTTTTTAAATCAAGTTGGAAACAGAAAGTGACAATGCTCTGTCACTTACTGGCTGAGTGAAGATTTGATTCTAAGTCCCAGGAAGGAACCCTCTTCCAGGAACTCACCATCAACTCTCCCTCTTTTCTTCTTCCAGCTGGCCCAACCTGGACCTTTTGGAAACTTCTCCTTCATCACTATGTCCTAGGGTCCCAAAAAGATTGCCACCTCTGACCTTTGAAAATATGAGCACGTGAGCTTGAGGCAGCAGGAGAAGAGGAAGTGGGCTTTGACTGATTTACTATTCAGGGAACGAACTCTTGCCCATAGCTTCTAGTGTGGTTCTTTCCAAGAGCCAGACTACCACTTTTGCTCCTCTCTTTTTCTTATTTCAGGACCCTCTTCCAATCCATCTATACCCTTTCCAGTTTATGTTAGTGATAAAACAAGACTCCCCCATCCTTCAAGGAGGTGGAGCATCAGAATCTTTTCAGAATGGGGGTGGAGAGGAAAGGATTCAGCTGTAGTGTCCTCATTTGTGAGACTCAAGCCCTTGTTCAAAATCATCTTCTCAGATAAATTCCCACCAGATCTGCCCAGAAAGTTTATCAGACCCTCCATGGCCCATGTTATTTTGGTTCCAAATGTTTCAGGTGACTTTTGAACTGCAACTGAAAAAATTATTCTGATTTTTGACATTATAGAGTTCATTATCGACAGCTGGCTATAAATTACTAAATTTACATTTATAATTAACTATATAATCTCTAGCTTGTTTTTTTGCAGCTCAAACTCACATTTATTTCTGATAAGCCTTAATCAAATAGGCAATTATTTCATTCATCTATTAGCTTAGTAGGTGTCTTCCTTTCTTTTAGAAAATTCAAATGAGGAAAATGGTGCAGATTGAATCTAAGAAAAGTAGAGGTATTAACATAAGGAAACTGGCCAGTATGACACAGAGAAAGCCTCTTACATATGTTGTATAGCTAAACTCCACAGACGTTTCAGAGAATCCATAAACAACTTTAACAAATTGCTGGTCTTCAGAGCATTAAAGAGCAAAGTAACCTGATTAGAGTCTCTGCTAGCTTCCAGCCAACCAGTTTACCTTCCAAAAAATGCAAAACAATGTCTTGAGATTATGAGATTTTTTTCCCCTCTTTTCTGTCATAAATTTCATTTTTGCTTTTGATTGTTGGCAGGAGGCTAATGGTTGGGTCCCTCCTACATGAGTAAACTTTTTGCATGCTAAGGATAATACTGTCTCAGAATTATTTTTGGCTAATGTCTCTTTCTTCTTTCCACATTCTTTTCTTTTCTTCCTCTTTTTCTGTCTTTGCAATAGAATGTATATTCTATGAAACCAGGGACCATGCTTGTCTTCCTCACCATGGTATCTCCAGTTTCTATTTCAGTAACTAGTAAATTGGAGGCATACATGGACACATGTAAAATATGCAAAACACATATGTTAACTATTTTAAAAAATTATGTATGTGGGTGGTTACTGATATTTTTCTTGTTGTTCTTCTTTACCATCCTTTTCTCTGATAATAAAAACACACCTTTCCAAGGAAAGTCAATCCACATGTTTGAATAAAGCTGACTGCTTTCCTTCAGATCTGGATACTGGATACCAAGCCTGACAAGTCAGAGTGCCCCGTACATCTGGCCAGAGCTCTGCCCACTGGACATTTGCTCAAACCATTAGCTGAAAGCACTTTTTCTCTGGGATCAGACAATCTAAGGATCATGTATTAAGAAGGAAAGTCGAACTGCTGTAACAAATACCTTTAAATTCTCAGTGGTTTCACATAAAGTGTATTCTTTGCTCCTGTCACTGTCCCTTGTGAGTTGATGGCCAGCACAGTAGCGATCCATGCAGTAAGAGCTCAAGCTTGCTCCATCCTGTAGTCCTTCCCCTCAACTACCTCCAAGGCTGATGCAGAAAGAGAAAAAAGAGAGAGAGAGAGATACTAGAGAAGGCACACTCTCCCTTGCTTGCCTCTTCCTAGAAGTAGCATACTTCTGGTCCATTGGCAGAAATATAGTCCATATGGCAGTAATAGCCCATGGCCCCACCCAGATGTAAAGATGGTAGTGGGAAGCTGAAAAATACAAACCAGTAGTGAGCCAAGAAGAAGAAGGAGGGGGAAACATCTAGCCAGTCTCTGTTGATTGCCATTTTATCTCAGAGATCCCACCAAATGGGAAAAGTCTAAGAATGAAGTTGAACAGAGATGAGAAAGGGAGAAGGCAGGAGAAAGTAAAAAAGAGAGGAGAGAAAAAGGGAAGGTAAATCATTAGAATCCTCGAATCCAATAATGTTACTAAAATTCTTACTTTTGTTTAAGTAAGTGTAATCAGGGATTCTGTCACCTAAAACAGAAATAACCTGGTTAACATCCTGCTTTGTCCTGGCTTGTTATGTCTAGCCACTAGCTCAGTCCTTTGCATATATTAGATAATCTAAATATTTTTGTTATCAAAGAGCATAAGAATGAATACTTAATATTAAGATGTTGAGTTAAAACTGTGTATAGTTATTGGTGTGATGTTAACTAACAAGCTTATCTCTTACATTATGCCTGAAAATTATAGTCTTAGGTAACTAATAAGTGTGCAACATTTATTCTATTATTGTGGTTCCTGTTTTTCTGTTCTGTCACTTCCCTATGAATGTCACTTACCTGCTGGTCTATGTAAAAATTGTTAATGCCTTTTATCTGGGTGGGTATACTAAATACAAAATGTTTACATTCATAATTAATCAAAACCAAGACTTCCATTGTAATTCTATTATTCTAAGCTTGCTTAGTCTTACTAAATACCGTAATTATCTGTAAAATCCTGGAATGTAAGGACATTAACCTTCCTCCAGTGTTTATTCTGAAGAAATGTTTGGCAAGCCTTCCTCATCTCACTGCATGACCTTGCAGTATAGAAAAATACTAATCACTGTGGCTCTTACACAGTTAGAGCTAACTGTCTAGCTGAATATCATAACAAAATTCCTCTACCAAACGACAAGGCATGGAAGGAGAACATTCACTATGTGCTAATTTTCTGTGTGGTTGAGCACACCCTGCCAAAACAAGCAGCCAGAAGGCCTGAGTTTATGTCCTAGCCTAGGCACTATCTGGGATCCTGGGGAAGTTATTTAGATACTTTGTGTACTTTTTTCCTCATCTGCAAAAGAGTGACAATTATAACGCATGCCTCATTGGGTTTTTATGAAGGTTAGCAAGGTGAAGAATTTCATTATGTGTGAAATACCTAGTACATGGCAAATAAATAATAAAAGTATTATTGTTATTTTAAATTACCCACTATAGCAGTTAAGGGTTTTGTTTTAACTCTTTCATTTTCACTTAAATTTGCCTCAGAGATTACCTCTGACTTTGTTCTGATAGAAGTTTCTGGAAGAGAATCACTAAGGCTGAGAGGAATAAAGAAGTTTAAGACATTTCATTTACTAAGGCTGGAGAAAAGTCTGATGCAAATAAGTAGAAAATCCAAAAAGGTGTATAAAGATGCACAACTTCTATGTGGACTACATATAGAGAAGAATTTTAAAAAACAGTGCATCCTTTCCATTCGTGTCCTTTTGTGTTTATAGTCCCTGATAGTGTTAACGCCATTTGTGTGCTTATTTTTCTGTTGCTCCTGTCACATGCCAGGCTGCCATCACACAGAGCATGAGGACTCCATCTACACATGCCTCCAGTGCCTAGCACAACATCAGACTTTACAATTTTTTGACAAACATTGGCTTAATTGATTTCAATTAAATCAATTTCATATAGTCCCATGGAGTTTAGGTGAGGAGAGAGAAAACTATGTATATATATATATACATATACATAATATATACGTATACGTATACGTATACATAATATATACATGTATACATATACGTATATATTATATATGTATAATTTTTTAAAAATCTTGGTTTAAGTTAAAGAAAAAGAATTATAGTTTAAGAAAGCAATCATGACTATCTATAACTCAGTTTAATAGAAACTTTTGTGTTCTAGAGCTCCATACCGCGAAGAAAACTCAGGTATCATATGGTTTGGCTGTGTCCCCATCCAAATCTCATCTTGAATTGTAATCCGAATTGTAATCCCCATGTGTCGAGGGAGGGACTTGGTGGGAGGTGATTGGATCATGGGGCAGTTTCCTTTGTGGTGTTCTTTTGATCGTGAGTGAGTTCTCAGAAGATCTGATGGTTTAAAAGTGTGTGGCTTACTTTGCTGTTCCTCTCTCCTGCTGCCATGAAAGATGGGCCTTGCTTCAACTTGGCCTTCTTGTGATTGCAAACTTGTGATTGCAAATTTCCTGAGGCCTCCCCAGCCATGCGGAGCTGTGAGTCAATTAAACCTCTTTCCTTCATAAGATACCCAGTCTCAGGTAATATCTTTATAGCAGTGTGAGAACGGACTAATACAGGTAGTTACAAATGGTATTGGTTGCTTTTAACTTGAGGGAAGAATCAATGACTCTCATCTTTCCCATCACATAAAGTAATATTTGACCCTTAGGATGTGTATATGGTATTCACATTTTCAATCTCTGAGTGGTTTCCTGAAGAACTTAGATGGATAGTACACAGCAATTCATAATTTGAAATGTGATCAGCCTATGCAGTTGCATGGTATTTCTTGTTCTGGGTTTTGTTGGTTTGTTTGTCTTGGTTTGAATACTCATTGTTACATAGCAAGCAGCTAAGGTAAAGAGATTAAAACAAAAGCTGAAGCCACAACTCTGTTTCTTTTAGAGAGATGCTCCTCCTAAAAAGGTTAGCTGTTATTGTTGGTGGCAGAAGTGATGAGAACATAAATAAGTGCAAGACAGTTGTGTTTTAAGACAGAAAGTAGAACAGATAGATTTAAAAAGGGAATTCAGTAATGGCTCAAATCTACCAAGGGAATAATCTCAATTATGCTGCCCTCAGGTAGAAGAAAAGTGGTAGATGAGATAGCCCCTCCAGGCAGTTCATCCGTTGCAGAATTCACTCATCAATAAATGCTTGGGAGAAGTTGTAAAATGGCCAAATGTGTTATTACACACAAAAAGACACATCTGTTAGTTTCCATTAAAATGAGGTTGAAGAAAGGGTGTCAAGAGTGCAAACATTTCAACAAAGCTACAGGTGGTGAAGGCAAGTTGTAGGCAGCTAAACTAGGCACACCTGTAGTAAATGTTGCTTTTAAACTTCCAGAAACATTTTATAGTTTTTGCCACATGTGAGGTCAACAAATGCATTATTTGACTTACTGCCCCACATGTGTTCTCTTGACGGGAAGAAACTCATAGAAGAGAAATAATATGTTTAATAAAGAAAATACTGGCCTATGTTAGAAGAAAATACTTTCCCAACTATTCATCCATGAGATGGGTAAGAAAACACGATGATTTAAGGAAGCCAAGGATAAATTGACTCATCTACTTTTGTGGCAATGCAGCATATTTTGGGATTAAGACTCACTTGTTTTCCTGTGATGCCATTTCCCAATATTAAGGAACTTGAATAGGAACTCGCTGAATGTTTATTGACATTCCATTAAAAAGAGCATGAGACACAGCCAAAATTTTTTTTTCCTTCAAAAATGTCCACAATTACGTTGAGCTAAGGTGGTATTTTAAAACATGTGGGTTCTCAATATTTTCTTGACGTATCTGTAAGAGTAGGAGAGCATACTTTCTCTTTCTTTAGATGTCTACTCACCAAGGAGAAACAAACTTCCATACTCTAGAAAGCAGTGAATCTCAAATATTTTGGGGCCCTTTTATCCCTTTAAAAATTCTCAAGGACCCCCAAAACATTTGTTTATGTAGGTTGTATCTACTAATATTTACCACAATAGGAATTACAACTAAAAAAATAAATATTTGTTAATAACAATACCACAACTATTATATGCTAATATAGGTAACATTTTTATGATAAGTAATCATATTCTTCAAAACAAAAAAAATCAGTGAAACAAATGGTGTTGTTTTACATATTGACAAGTTTCTTTAAAGAAGATAGCTGGATTCTAATATCTTCTCCTGTATTTAATCATTTTAAAATCACATGTACTCTCCAGGAAACTCCACTGTAATATCTTTGTATTATTATAAGAACTTTTTTTTTTAAATCTTGGGGCTCTCCTGAAAAAGCTTCACAAATCTTGCTCTAGAAACTCGCTACTCAAAACCAGCATCTGCATGACTTAGAGCTGATTAGAAATGCAAAATCTCAGGCTAGACCCCAGACCTAGTGGATTAGCAGTTTCACACAACTTCCAAATAATTATTGTATTCATTAGTAAATAGAAGGATGCTGTCACTTTGTTTTCATTGCTTACTGACTTCTTCCCGGGGAAAAAGTGGATCAACTTTTTCCACTTTGGTGAAATGATTGGTGGAATGAAAAGGTAGACAAATGTTGGCCTATATTTCCCAGTTGAATGTAATTAATTTGGCAAAAATCACTGGGCATATGTGGCCTTTTTGTGTGCCGACGTGGATGGAGGGTGGGATGGTTCCTCTGTGCTTAAAGTTTCATGTAGCAAACCTGCTAAATGTCGTGCTCTTCCCATAGCAGGTCCCAAGGCTAACCAAGGAAGTCAGAAGGATAGAGAATCAAGTTAAAGCCATCTTTCAATTAAGCTTTACCAATTATATTTTGATCTGTATCCTGTTTCTACGTTGGTTCAGAAAGGGAGAAGACTGTGATAATTTACTATTCCCACATATCTCCAAATCTAGCAAATGTCTTGTGCACAATGCTTAGCCCAGTCAGTGTATGTACCCATTATATGCTGCTATTGGATGTAGAAAAATAGTCTAGAACTTAATATTGGTTCAATTATTCTTTTTCTTTTTTTATGAGACAAGGTCTCACTCTGTTACTCAGGCCAGAGTGTAGTGGTGCAATTACAGCTCACTGCAGCTTTGACCTCCTGGGCTCAAGCGATCCTCCCACCTTAGCCTCCAGAATAGCTGGGACTACAAGCACATGCCACCACATCTGCCTTTTTTTTTTTTATTTTGTTGTAGAGATGGGGTCTCATTATGTTGCCCCAAGCTGGTTTGGAACTCCTAGGCTCAAGTGATCTTCCTGCCTTGGACTCCCAAACTGCTGGGATTATACGTGTGAGCCATGGTACCCAGACCAATTATTCTTTTACTTTGAAAAAAAATAGACTGTAAATATTTTTACAAGATTAGATACTAACAGCTAGGTTCTACAAAGCACATAAAGTTTATACTTTTACATCTAAGTTACAATTAAAAATACATAAACTTATATTTTAAATTTATATTTATGCATGTTTACATCCCTCTACTCAAACATGCAATGAATATGGGCAACATAAAATATGAAAAGAGAAAAATAGAAAAACGCATTCTCTAAAGCCTATCTCTTTAGATCAGAAACAGAAACTCAAAGTTATGAGGTGAGAGGCTTTCTGGACTCTGTGATAAGCAGGCAATGGCATCTAAGTGTTTGGCCCCTGTGTGCTAATAGAGGCAAAAAAAATAAAAATAAAAAATAAAAATAAAGGAATAAAAAATAAAAAAAAACAACTATATCACAATAAATGGAGACCCAAAGTCTGTCTCATTACTTAAAGCTCAAACTTAAATCTTACTACTGATCCCTAGATTATAGTAGCAGGCTTAGGAAAATGGCAACTAACTGTTACCTGCAACAATGTTTGGTAGCAAGCTATAGTCCGGGTCAGTAACAGAACCAAGCTCAGAAACCATAAACTGAACCAAGAAACCTGGTGGACTAGTGAATACATCTGTGATATCCCTAGTGTCTCCTCTGGCAGGAACACTGAAATCATGAAGTATTAGGCTGTTAGAGTTAATGAATGCTAAACAGAGATGGGTAAGTACAGAGGAAAATTAAAAAAAAATTTCCATCTATGTGCACAAATGATATTACACAGAAATCAAATGCTAAAATTACAGCCAACAAAATCAAAATTCAAAATATAAATATAATTTCAGTGGAGGTTGACAAAAATTTTAAGTAAAGTTTCTGAGGATGTTTGAAGAGATAAATGAAGAAATAAGTTTGATTAAAAAGAATAGAATATTAGGTAAAATAAAAAGTAAGAGGGCCAGGTGCGGTGGCTCACGCCTGTAATCCCAGCACTTTGGGAGGCTGAGGCAGGTGGATCACGAGGTCAGGAGATCGAGACCATCCTGGCTAACACGGTAAAACCCCGTCTCTACTAAAAATACAAAAAATTAGCCGGGCTTGGTGGCGGGTGCCTGTAGTCCCAGCTACGCAGGAGGCTGAGGCAGGAGAATGACGTGAACCCGGGAGGCAGAGCTTGCAGTGAGCCGAGATAGCACCACTGCACTCCAGCCTGGGTGACAGAGTGAGACTCCATCTCAAAAACAAACAAACAAACAAAAAAAAGTAAGAGGAAGTATAAAAAGGAATAAACTTGAAATCTTGAAAGTAAAAAATATATATTTAAAAAATATAAAACTATTTTAATGGATTCCATAAATGGTGCATACAGTTGAAGGGAATTAGTGTTTTTGAGGAAGATACCTTCATCTAAAGTTCTTCATAATAGAGACACAAAAGGCCAGGTAAAAGGTGTATAGGTTAATAAGGAGGGTAACTATAGAATAAGGGAATGAAAGGAATGATAGAAAAGCATATATGAATAGAAAATATTTGATAATTTTCCAGAATTCATTAGATCAAAACTTTACTCTGAATGAAAAATGAATAAAAATAATTTTAATTTAGACTCATTGTGTTGAATTTTACTAAAAAGAGGGATAATTCATTTATCTTAGTGGCTTCTAGATTGAAGGGAAATCCAGATTAATATATTTTAGGCAAATTTTTTTTGTCAGCAAAAGTAGATAACAGAAAACAGTATATTCATATCTTTAAAGGACTGAAAATTTAAACTTATATTTTTATACCCAGCTATATTATTTTTCAAAAATGAAGACAAAATACTCTTTAAACATTTTTCAGAACTAAGAAATTTTACCATCAATTAAAAGGCCTTTATAAAGGAATTTTTAAAACATAAAATTTAGCAAGAAGGAAGGTCAGCACAGAGGGAAGATGATGAATGCAAAATTGATAAAATATGTTGATAAATATATTGAATTTTGACATAAAGGTAAAACAGCCGAGCTTGTGTGCTTTTTCTTATTTTGTTCAAGGTAATAAGATGGGAGAAATTATGAGCTTTAATATAGAAGCTATCCTGAAAAAGCTTCTAATGGCCAAAGATGGAACAATTTGAAGAGCAAAATAAATGAGGTAGTATAGGATTGTAATTCAAAGCAAAAAATAAATAAACATCTATAAGTCCATAGTGATATGAACACATTTATTAAACAAATGAAAGAAAAGATACAAATCTTCCATACAGAAGAATACTACATAACATGTCAACACTCCCTTTCTTAAGGAGTTAGTGCTTAGCTCTCTGTCTCTTGAAAATGGGTTACACATAATAACTTGCTTCCAATGAATACAGTGTGGAAGGGAAGAAAAGTGTCTTTGCAGTAGAAAAATCCTGCCAACACCACCTTGCCAGGGGATCGAGATTAACTACATCACTGATAATTAATGTGGATAGTATGTACCCGTCATACGATATGATGAAAATGACACTTCATCTCTACTGTCTTCCTTTTTAAAAACCTTAGTCAAATCATGAGAAAAACACACTGAGAAAATGGGGGAGGTGGTGGCTAATGTTGCTGGAAATTTAGGAAGGAATAAAAAGAGAGTTATGAGGGGCCCAGAAGGCTTTTTAGTGAAACTGAAATGTAAATATACGAAAATAAAATGAGGGAAAATGAAGGCCTGATTCAGATCCAATTGGACGGACAGAAAGAACTAGTGAGCTTTTAAAGCTTTAATAATGAAAAGAGAAGAGACAGAAAATTGTCAAGTAATGTGTGGCAATATCCAGAAAGGATTTAACTTTAAAAAGTGAAAACTCCTGGACAAGTTGAAGGGAAAGAGAAACAGATTTTGTGAATGGTGATGCTGTTTTGGAGAATTTGGTTTTCTAATCCAAGTTGGAGTGCCTATACATGGGACAGAACTCAGGCCAGGTAGGTAGGATAAGGCTCCCTCGTTTATGATTTATACATGACATTGATGGGAAATGGTTCCCTTTTTTAATTTCTATTTTTTAAGAGCAATCCATCATCTATAATGTTGTATAGAAGGCAAGTCTACATAATCTAAATATAGGGTGGCCATAGGAGTCTCAGATTCCAGATCTCACTTTTCTCCAAAGAGGAGGCTTGGAAGAGAAGATTTTACCAGATACAGGTGTGGTAAGAGGGAATTCCTAGAAAGTACTGCAAGCAAGAATTGAGGACTATGTACTTTGCATCAAAGGGATCACTCTTAAATGAATTTTCTCATGCTCTAATAAATTCAATGAGGCACTTGTCTTAACTACAGGTGGTTCCCACTTACAGCAATTTGACTTATAATGAGTCACAGGCTCAGTGCTCTGCCAGTTACTTAGAGCCCTGGCAGAAGGCCACACATGGCTACATCATTGGCACTGTCTTCTTGCTGACAGGCACCAATATTTAAGACCCTTTTGCCTGGATCCATGACTTTAGATGACCTCTCGAGAGCCTTGCAGTGGCTCTCTTGATGTGGGTTCTCTTTGGTACTTGTTTTCAAACATTCCTGCTAATAATCAATAATAACAACGTAGAATATATTGTTTAAAGCTTTGCTACTTACCCTTGTGGACATGTTCTTTCATTCTGTACTAACATCAGTAGCCAAGTATCTATTGAGCACTTACTATGTGACAGTCATTATAGTAGTCACTTTAAATAAATGAGTGTATTTAATCCCTTAAGAGACCTATGAGGAGGACATTATTAATTGCATTTTGCTTAAAAATACTGGTATGGTTTGGCTGTGTCCTCACCCAAATCTCATTTTGAAATGTAGCTCCTCTAATCCCCACGTGTCCTGGGAGGAACCCAGTTGGTGGTAATTAAATCATGGAGGCAGTTACCTCCATGCTGTTCTCGCGATAGTGAGTGAGTTCTTATGAGATCTGATGGTTTTATAAGAGGCTTTTCCCACTTTGCTCGGCGTTTTCCTCTCCTGCCGCCATGGGAAGAAGGTGTTTTCCTTCCGCTCCACCGTGATTGTAAGTTTCCTGAGGCCTCCCCAGCCATGACGAACTGTGAGTCAATGAAACTTCTTTTCTTTATAGATTACCCAGTTTGGGGCAGTTCTTTATAGCAGCATGAGAAATGAGTAATACAGGGAAATTTAGGTTTGAGAATGATATCTGACTTGGGTAAAGGCAAAGAGCTGGTATGTAGGAGAGCTGGGACTAATATCTAAGTTTCCTGATTCCAAATACAGTTCCTTTTTTACTGTACAATTTTGCTCCTCCTCAGGAAGACCCTTTATTGTTAATTTTTAGCTACAAGTCCTTCTACCAGTTATACTTTCAATCATATTTGTGTGTCTTATTATTGCATTTGTTCAAGTATATTAGCTTCTATATATGTAAAAACCTTTATACCATACATTGTATAAGTTTATGCTTTAATGACAAATAATTTTGATAGGCTGTGATTATTTCATTTACAAATTGAGCATAAGGCTGTTGATTAGGAAATAATCCCTTATTACAACATTGTACCTGTAAGAAAACTAAAGTCAACTTGAGTCGTTTCATTTATAGCTTGAGTAATTAGCTTTACATTCAAGCACTGTCTTAAAATGATCTAGGAAAAGAATAGAGGGCAAGGTCTGAAAGAGAATATCATCTTCACTTTTGATTCTTGGGTATAGACAGTATGACATTAACTTGAAAGACACTAAGACATCTAGCTGTTTTCTTGTACTTTGAAGCTGCCCTTATCAAGGACAACTCTTAATTCTGATAGGTTATCATTCCGAGGTGTGAGTGGGCTGTATTTTGAGTTCAGCTTACTGTTCACCAAAAATTCTCAGAGATTCCTATTACCTTGGTGACTTTTCATGGTCTAAGTTCTGGTCATTAGCCTTGAAGATAAGAAACTGGGCCTTTCATCTCCCCAGCTCACCCACTGTTTTTCTGCTGACAGCCCTCCTTGATATATACTTTCTTTGGCATATTAAATTTGCTGATAAAGTCAGCAGCTCCTTTAGTCCTGGAAAACATTTTTGTACCCTCTTATTTTGTGTTGAGTCCAATAACCAGCAGGGAATAACCTTTTATCCTGGCTAGTAGTAAGATGTAATATATATAAACATAGAAATGTATGTGCTTTTCCCTTTCCCCACCACTGAGTTATTTCTTTTTAAAAACCCTTAAAATATTTTCAAAAATAGAATAAATTACAAAAGAAATTGTTTATCTTAAAGAGTCAGTAGTAAATTATGAGTTATGTAACATGGAAAAAAGTTGAGGAAAACATGGTAATTACTTAGAATAACACTTTAGTTGTTAAGCAATGACAGTTTTTACATATTTTTTCCAGCCTTCAATTTTATAATTTTGTTAATTGTATTTTTTATCACCTAGAATTTAAAAAATGCTAAAAGGCTTAAAGTGAAAAAATAATGTCCCCAGGCACCTCCAGACCCACTAGTTTTATTCCTCAGAAGTAACATTTCCGTTTTCAAAGTGTTTTAGCTGTTTCTTTTGATATTTATTTTCAAATTATGAGATGTATGTTAATAATGTGCTTTCTTGATTTATCAGTTTTAGTCATCACCCAGTTACTTCTCACAGTAGCCAAAGACTGATCTTATATACCCTTCCCACTCATTTCTTTTCCCTATATATACCCAATATAGATAAAAGAAAACTTTTGGGAAAAAACAGTAGTTTGCAGAAGTCCTGTTTTTTCAATAACTAGGAGCAAGGGTACTGGCTGAGAGTGAAGGAAATTCAAGGTCTGAGGTAAGAGGAGAATAAGAGGAAGGATGGTCTGGGAGTAAGGGAATAAATTGGTTAATGATTCATTTCAGTATGTTCTTGAGAAAGACAATTAATACATGTGATCAATCTCATATGCTTAAAGAACAACAAAAATCACAAAAATTTATTCACAAAACATGCATATAATTAAATGTTATGAGTTTTTATTTAGCTTAAATATGATGGTCAATTGTATACCGTGGTTAAAAATAAATAAGGGCACTTTGAATTCCAGAGATGTAACATCTGTAGTTGAAGTGTGTTTGTACGCCCTTAGCTACCTGCTTTAAACCAATCAAAGACAGTATCTATAAATATACTAAGCTCTCATTACAATAGAAAAAATTTTTCCCCAAAGAACTAAATCTTGGTCAAAAGAAACAAAAATGTGTCTATCATTTAGGGATTTTAAGCAGCATGTTTATGAGGTAGCTTGTTTTGCTAGGAATAGCATGACTTTGGGGTTGAAGAGTCTGGTGTTTGGTTTGAATCTCAATTCTGCCAGTAAAATCCCTCATCTATTAAAATATCTACAAAATATTTTTGTCATTTATTAAAATGAGAAAATTACCAGTTTTCATGTTTATTACAATAACAGTTCTTTTGCTGCAATGTTGGGTGGAGTAGAAGTCATTTTTATACAGTACCCAGTACATTGTAGGCCTTTAATAATTAGAAATTGCTCTGCCATAGAATTACACCATAGCGATTCTATGGAGCATCCATTGGAGGAAATGCATATGGCATGCTATCTGTATTTAAATCCAAAGCATTTCAAAGTCAATCAGTTAAAAGTTACATTTTTCATTTCTGTTCAAGGCAATATTAACATTCGTATTGGTAACTGATTAACAACTTATTTTAACAATTCCACATTTTTCACCTCCATGTTTACCATCCTCCTGTGTCCAGACTACAACCTCTTCACCCACTATCTCTCCTTTCCACACTGCCTGCCCAGTCAGAAAACAAAACAAAACAAAACACAAAAGTTCAACACTTCCAGAGTGACTTGTTTCTCTCCTTACCCTCCTTGTATTGCTTGACCTCCTTCTGGTCCTGGAATCACTCCAAGCTGAACATCATTAACGCAGAGCTCGGGCAAATTAGGTAGATAGAAATATTTATCAAGTGAATGAATGAATTGTACAAAGAGCCCACAAGTCCCTCATCATTCTTTTTCAGTTAATGACATTAGTATTCATTCATCTGCTGAATTAAAAAGCTTGGATTCCTTCTCATTCCTGACATATATTTGATCAGCAAGTCCTGGCAGTTTGACTTCAGAAATGACTCTTAAATTCATATTCTTTCTGTCATCTCTGTCTTATAATCTCCCCCCGGAAGTTGCCATTGGTTTTTTAACTGGTCTCCTGGTCTCTGTCTGACCCCACACTAGTTTCTTCTCTATATGTCTTCTAAGGTGAACACTATAACATATAAACAAAATCATATCTCATGAACCTCTATTGGCTTAATGCATTGAAGATCTTGAGAGTTCCCCATTTCTTACATATAAGTTCAAATTCCTTAAGACCACACAAAAAGTCATCCACAATGAGGTCCCAGATTACCTCTTAAACTTCATTACTAGCCTTCCTTTCACTTATCCCCTGCTCCACTCAAATAGGATCCTGTTCCACATTGTGAACACCTGTTACTATTTCATTGCCTCTGCCCCTTTGTACTTTGTCTAATCACCTTCTTTATCTTACTTAACTGGATAAGATGAATTTAATCTGCAAGTAGAGCTGAAAAAATGTTTGTGACATGACCTTGACTCAAGGAGAAAGCAGTCTTTCCTTTTTTGTTAATGATTCATTTCATTAACACCGTTAATATTGTTTTTGTAAAGGATTTTAATTATTTCTGACATGTCTGTGAACCCTACAAGACTGTGATCGTCTCTGTGAAGGGATTCCTGTCTTTTCTTTGTACCTGTGTTAATTTTCCATGTCTTCTTTAACAAATTATCACACACTTGGTGGCTTAAAAAAAAAAAAAAAGAGATTTGTTCTCTTCTAGTACTGGAGGCCAAGTGTTTAAAATTAGTATCTTGAGGCCAACAGCAAGTGATCAGCAGGAGGCTTAAGGAGAGAATCTAATAAACATTCCTTCTCTTCCTGGTGGTTACAGGCACCTCTTGACTTGTAGCTGCATCAATCCATTATTTCCCTTCACGGTCACATTGCCTTCTCCTCTCTTGTCAAATCTTTCTCTGTCTCCTTATGAGGATGCATGTGTTGGTATTTAGGACCCAAGCAAATAATCTAGGGTAATCTTTTATCTCAAGACCCTTAAATTAATACATCTGTAAGTACTTTTCCTCCCCCGCCCCCAAATAAGGCAACAGTTACAGGTTCTTGATTCCTTTGAGGACCGCCATTCAATCTACTACAGTTTACCCTCTGGCTTCCAAAGTTTCATGTCCATCTCACATGCAAAATACACTCAAACCATTTCATCATTTCTGAAAGTCTCAATCCATTACAGCATCAACTCAAGCCCAAAATTTCTTTTAAACGTATCTGATTAAAAGCCCAAACTTCATCACCTTAATTATCTAAATCAGGAATAGATGAGACTGTGGGTATAATTCAACCAAAGGCAAAAAACTCACCATCTGTGGACCTTTAAAACTAGAAAATAAGTTATCTATTCACAAAATACAATGGTGAGACAGACAGTGTAACAGTTATAGAAATTCCTATTCCAAAAAGGAGACAATGGAAGGAAGAAAGGGGTTACTGATTCCAAGCAACTTTGAAATCCAGCAGGACAAATTATATTGGGTTTCAAAACCTGGGAATTATTCTCAGTGGCTCAAGGCCCCGGCCTCTGCTTTTGAAGTTGTGCTTGCTTTTTATTGAAGGGTAGTGCATGCCTGAAACTGAGTAGTTTCATCATCCTGTTATCTGCTTCTAGAGCTTTGGAAGTCTGACAATCTTCTTTCATTTGCCTGTCTCTGTTACTTTCAAGACAAGCTCACAGTGTTTTTGCTGCAGTAACACTCTCAAAAACGTTGTGGCTGTCCTGTGTATGTTACAGAATTCCTTCAGTCAGACCAAAGGATCCTCCAAAGAGCTTTCCTAGTTAATTCTGTCTCCGTTTTTGTCTTCTGCTGAGATGACCTGGGAGATCCATGAGTCATATGCCTAATCTCTTTAGTACCAGCAAAAGGTTGTCCAGCCACACTTTTGATCTTCTCTCCACAGCACCCTTTCCTAATGAGTGAATCACCAAATTTTAGCATTTTTGTTTCCAATCTGGATAGGCTGAGAATTTACCCATAATTAAATGTAGATTCTTTTTTCCTTAATTGTTTTTTTCACTTTACCTCTTTCCACCCTCATTTTACTATCAGCAGAAAGAAGCAATTGAGCTGCACTTTCAACATTTTGTTTGAAATTTCCTCAGTTATATAGCCAAATTCATTGCTTTACAAGTCTTGCTTTCCACACAACTATAGGGCACAATTCAGTTAACAAGCTGCCACTGTATAACAAGAATTACCATTCTTCCAGTTTCCAATAACATGTTCTTCATTTTTTTCTGAATCTTACCAGAAGTGTTTTTAAAATCCATATTTCTACAAAAAGTCTATTTAAGGCAATCTATATCTTTTCTATCCTGTGTCTCAAAATCCATCCATCCTCTACCCATTACTCTATTTCAAAGCCACCTCCACATATTTACTTGTTATACTGGCATCCTATACCCTACCTGCTGGTACCAAAATCTATATTGTTAAATTTCTACCAGAGAAACAGAATGAATAGGTTTGAATAGGTTCTGTTTTCTCTTTCTTTCTTTTCTTTCTTTTTCTTTCTTTCTCTTTCTTTTCTTCTTTCTTTCTTTTTCTTTCTTTCTCTTTCCCTTTTCTTTCTTTCTTTCTTTCTTTCTTTTTCTTTCTTTCTCTCTTTTCTTCCTTCCTTCCTTTCTCTCTTTTCTTCCTTCCTTCCTTCCTTTATTTCATCATCATCTAATCTACCTATCTATAGCTATCTATTCACATATAAATATAGACAAAGATATAGAGATACATTAAGAGATTCGTTGCAAGAAACTGGTGTATGCAATTATGGAAACTGGTGAAGTAGATTGAAAATCCATAGGGCAGGCCATCAGGAAACCCAGGCTGTAAGTCTTAAGCACAATCTGAAGCTGCAGTCCACAGGCAGGATTTCTTGGTCACGTATGTCTCAGTTCTGCTCTTAGGCCTTTTAAGCAGATGAAAAATAATCCATTTGAATTATCTAGGATATCTTCTGTGCTTTGTAGACACCTAATTATTATTATTTTTTAAAAGACTGGGTCTTGCTCTGTTGCTCAGGCTGGAGTGCAGTGGTGCGATCATGGCTCACTGCAGCCTCGACCTCTTGGGCTTGAGTGATTCTCCCACTTCAGCCTTCTGGGTAGCTGGGACTACAGGTGCACCACCACACCCAGCTAATTTTTTTTATGTATTTGTGTTTTGTAGAGATGGAGTCTCACTATGTTGCCCAGGCTGGTCTTGAGTCCTGGCTCAAGTGATCCTCCCACCTCAGCCTCCCAAAGTGCTAGGATTACAGGCATGAGTCATGATGGCTGGCCTAATTACAGATGTTAGTCACATCTACAAAATGCCTTTACAATAACACCTACATCTGTTTGATTGACTAACTGGAAACTGGGTATTGTAGTCAAGTTGACACATAAAACTGATTGTCACAGTATTCTAGTGGTTAGGACAGGTTCTGGTACATTTTAGGCCTTTGCTTCATTTATGCAAATAAATAAGTGATGTCCCACTTTATAAGCTATACTTCTGCTATAGCTGACTCTCTGTGGAGCTTGAATTCTATGGTTAGTTTCTTAAATAATGCCATTGTGAACACATTTAGCCATTCCTCAACAAGGGGTCAGCCCCACTGTGCATTTTTACCACTCCTGATCATAGGTGGTAGTCATGATACCAAGAACATTTGCATAGAAAAATCATAGTTAAGAAGTGAAAGAGGTCGATATTGAGTCTCTAGCTTTTAAAAGGTACTTTTCATAAATGTTTCAATGGATTTATTGTTTTGAATCCATTATTTAAAAGCTTATTTATTTAAATAATCTTATGAGTGTATTTGAAATTAGTTTTTCCCTCCTATTAATTACTATTCCACATAGTTACTATATTTGTTCCTTTTTTTAATACCTCCCTTCCAGAATCATGAATATGAGAAGTTATCTAGTGGTAGCAAATTTCTACACACAGTTTACCAAGCTTTCCTAGAAAATTTCCAATAAGTCAAACTAAAGTTAAATCCTTAAATTCCCAGAGATGTGAACTCTTCTTAATATACTGAAATATTGCAAGTACTCCACATAAGTTTATTACCTCATTAAAGTGGAAATCCATAATCTACATTTTTAACCACTTTGAAAATCAAAATGATATGTTAGTATTTTTTAGTTTTCGTATTTTCCACGAATTACCAAAGATTACCTATAGAGACTTGGCTCATTCTCTGCAATTTTGTTCAAGTTCCTACAATATAACTCAGCAGGCCCAGGCACTAAAGCACATTAAAAAATTAATATCTACATCTATAATCTCAGCATTTTGGGAGGCTGAGGCGGGCAGATCATTTGAGGTCAGGAGTTTGAGACTAGCCTGGTCAACATGGTGAAACCCCGTCTCTACCACAAATACAAAATTTAGCTGTGGGTGAGGTTACATGCCTATAATCCCAGCTACTGGGGAAGCTGAGTCAGGAGAATCGCTTGAGCCTGGGAGGTGGAGATTGCAGTAAGCCGATATCGTGCCACTGCACTCCAGCTTGGGCAACAGAGTAAGACTTTCTCAAAACAAAAATAATCATAATATCCTTGCTATTTTTTCACTAATTTGAGGCTTCAATTTTAACTAAATGAATCATCTGTGTTTGAAAGTTACTCTTTTGACAGAGAAAATAAAAATAATATATAAGATTCTTGAATCTCAGCTCTTAAACTTATCCAAATCAATGATGTATCTCTATTTTGTTTGGGTCTTTCTTAGACTTTAAACAGTTGTTGAATGAATGATAAATTTTTACTGGTCTTAGCATTTCTCAAAAGCCTCAGTTTTGTACTGTTTCTTCAGTAGATTCAATTGTTATTTGTCTCTAGTAACCACCACTTTTCTCTTTTGTGTTTTTTTTGGGGGGTGGGGTTGGGGGGTAGTGGGGAACGGAATCTCCTTCTTTTGCCTAGGCTGGAGTGCAGTGGCATGATCACGATCTCAGCTCACAGCTCACGATCTCAACCTCTGCCCCCATGGTTCAAGCGATTCTCCTGCTTCAGCCTCCTGAGTAGCTGGGATTACAGGCACCTGCCACCATGCCCGCCTAATTTTTGTATTTTTAGTGGAGATGGAGTTTCACAATGTTGGCCAGGCTGGTCTCGAACTCCTGACCTTAGGTAATCTGCCAGCCTTGGCCTCCCTAACTGCTGGGATTCAAGTCATGAGCCACCGTGCTCGGCCTCTTTTGTGTTTCTGATTTGCGACTATACATGTACCCAGGAGCTCTTAGCCCAGATTTATAAATTGTCTGAAGCATATGAACATTTTTCTTCTCCATGGGCACAATTTTTAATTACATACTTAGAATTTCACTTGTGATACACCCCAATGTTGGTTAGTGGCTGGGATTCTTAATATTCCGTCTTAATATTCCCTTCCTTGCAGAATTTTTATTCATGCGATCATCCTTATGCTTTTTTCTCAATTTCTTGAAATCCTGGTTATTAACTCTAGAATTTATGTTTGATAGGGTCAGATGCCAGGCAGTATGGATATACCAAATTGTTAAAATGTATTTCAAGTTGAGTCAACAACCCAGGGAGTTGTTGAGCTTGTTTGGTGTGAAAATTTGAGTCAGGTACATTCTGTGGAATATTTTAATCTGAGTTTCCGTTAAATTGATTGGAAAAATGCCAAACCATGTGTTATTCATAATTTGTTTTTCCACCCTGCCTCCTCCACTGTTACCCACATTCATCTGACCGTAAAAGGCCTTTTAACTGGGACGAACCCATCCATGTTTTGGTTCCTCAAATGTTTCAAGTTATTTTTCCAACTGTTGGGGTTTGGCAAACTCTTGTCAGCTTTTTGCCAAGGTGGTTATTTTTTTTTCTTTTAAATTTTCAAACCTGAGTGTATTTTCTGGAAATGTAGTCCATATGTTTCTTATTTATTTCTATATAACTCATAAAAATAGTTTTTAATAATTATTTTATGTTCACAATATCTGTATGCTATTCCATATCAGTCTCTTAGTCCATCCAGGAATGTTTCACCTTTTGTCTTTTAACTTAGGTGAAAAATTTTGAACCAAATCTGAAACTTGATAGGCCAGTACATTGAATGGTTGGCAAAATTTATTTTTCATTTCTCTCATTACCTTTAATAGAAACAAATAGTGTCCCTTTTGCCTAATTCAACAAAAAGTCAGGTCAGCTCAAATAACTAACAAGGAACATATGCAAATAGTATGTTAGAAATCAATGGGGAATGAGTTATTTATATTGTATCTGTAATTGCTAGACTCTTTTATTTTGGAAATCTTCTCCTTTTCCACTCCCAGAGAGACTTTTTTCCAGAGACAATCACAATACTAATTCTCAAGTAGAACACATGTGAATTCTTTTCATTTTTTAGTATAAACCAAAAATGTTCACTTGAACTTAAATCTTGCTGTCTAAAGTCACTAGCACTTGTGCTAAATTTTGACTTGTTTTCCTCTTCCATCTTAACTTATCTTACCTCCATCAGCTTACCTACTATCTGAAGTGTGTTCTCCCTGAGTCTGCCCCAGCACATCACCACACTAGTGCTGCCATTGCCTTCACCATTACCCTACAGATCTCTTTCCTTGCTTCCACCTCTCTCTGCCTCTAATCCAGCCTTCACACTGCTACCTGTGAGGCTGAAGGATTGTATTAGGTGCTTTATCTGACTCCCTGAGTTAATTATTTTTAATCCAAAAGATAGATAAATAGATTTAAATTTCTGAAAGCATAAGAAAATCATTGGTATCCAGTGATCACTGCTCAATTTCAGTTTGCATATATGTTCAGATTTTTAAGGAACAAAATCAAATCCATTTAATTGCAATAAAATACAAATATAACCCTAGAAGTCAAGCTCTGGGGTAAATGTTAGCCACTTTTAAAATTTCATAGAGAAGCATGGTATTATCTATCAGTCAGTGAGCCAGTAGGAAACAGGTAATACATTTAAATGACGATCATTCCAGAAGGCTTTAATGAAGGAACTGCTTGCAAATGTGTGGGCATAGTGTGGGGGAATCAAGGGTGGGTGCAGGGTAATGAGAGATAATGACAGTGGCAAAAGTTGGGCACAGCAGGAAAAGAGGCTGGATCAGTTTTCAGGACCCTGAAAAGAGTCTGTAGAAAGGGACACATGGAAAGGAGCAGTGACCTTTGGTTGAGGAATGCAGCCAGCCTGAGGCGACCCCACAAGAAGATGGCTTTGGAGGCAAATAGATTCACTTGCCTCCTCTTTTTTGACCAAATCCAACGGAAGCCAGAAGACAATGATGTCCACTAATATACAGGTGTTCCTCAACTTACAATGGTGTTACATCCTGATAAACCCACGTTAACTTGAAAATATCATAAGTTGAATATATATTCAATACCCCTAACCTACTGAACATCATAGCTTAGACTAGCCTACCTTAAACATGCTCAGAAGACTTACATTAGCTTACAGTTGGGCGTATTCATCTCTATTTTATAATATAGTGTTATCTCATGATTGCTACACTTGAGAGTACGTGGCTGACTGGCAGCTGCAGCTCCCGGCCACTGCCCAGCATTGCGGAAGAGTATCTTCCCCAACTTCTCCAGCCTAGGAAAAGATCACAATTCAAAATTCCAACTATATTTCTACTGAGTGTGTATCCTTTTGTGCTATTGTAAAATCAAAACACCTTAAGTCAAACTAACTTTAGGGCCCCTTCTGTCGTCCACACAGGTCAGCTTTCCAAGGGAGAAGGCAGGATGGAAAAGGTTGGGAAATGAATTTGGAGGGTCTAACAGAAACTTATCTGGGACATATTGAAAGGGCCACCAAAGACTTGTACAGCGAAGCTACAAAGGAGACACAGTGTTTACTATACTCACTTGACTAGATAGTTCTAGGTACCTTCAACAGCTTTACAATTCATTTGCTTTTTGATAATTGTCTCTGGTGTTGCTGGCTGACATCTTCTATTGCATATGGACAATGGTCATCTATCATATCAGGATAATCGCAGGCCTCTAATTGAAAATGAGGAACATAATATTCTGTGACTATAAGCCTGGGAAGGATTATCCTGCTCAAGCACATGGCCTTCAAAGAATATACTGTACAGTCGCCCCTGGTGTCCAAGGCAGACTGGTTCCAGGACCTCCATGGATACCAAAATGTGTGGATGTTCAATTCCCTTAGTCAGCCCTGTGGAACCTGTGGATACAAAAAGCTGGTTCTCTGTATTGGGGTTGGGGGATTGTTTCACATCTCCCAAATGCTGAACTGTGTTCTCCATCTGCAGTTGGTTGAATCCAGGAGGCAGAACCCATAGATACAGAGAGCTGACTGTATGCAATTTTTGCACTAGATTGTATCAAGTTTCCTTGGACTATTCAGATCCAATTTCTGGGGCCATCACACATGCCCTGATCTTGCCTAACCCTTAAGAGAACCTCTTCTGATGGAAGGAGCATAGGTGAAGGAGTTAACAACAGCCACGTGAAAATTTTGGTTTTGTTCTTAGAAAAGCCATTTAACCTTGCTTAAGATTTATTAATGGGTTCCAGCCACAGGCATTCTGACTTGGTAGGTACAGGATGGTTTCTGGTTGTTCATGTCTTTTTGTAAAGTTCCACAAGTGATTTTCATATGTGGTAGGACAGTTAATATGTAGAGTTCAATAAAGTGGAAGTGATTGCTTTGAGGGTTACATAACACTCCCTGCCTCTTAGCCACTGTAGCTTTTTGTTGAAATATTGAGTGGCCTTACTCACGTTTATGAGTTTTTGTGAGAATTATGCACCGCTAAAGAGATAAAACAGGCTACTGGCATCAAACAGATTTAAAAGTCTGAATATACTCTCCCTTACATCATTTCCAGACTGTTCTGTAAAACTCTAGGTCTCAACAAAAATGCTTCTGATTTTTTAATAAATTTTTGATTTAAATTTCATTTTTACTTATTAATTATTGACAAAAATTTATATATTATATATTTACAGTGTACATTGTGTGTATATGTGTATATGTATGTGTGTGTATGTGTATATGTATATTTATATATCTATGGTTATATGTATACATAAATATATATAGTGTATATATAAGTACAAATATACATGTTTAATGGTTCAGAGCCCTCGATAGACAATGCCATTATGCTCAAATTCAGTTAAATATTGACCCATTGGAATAACCAGCACATTAACTTGAACTTTATAGTATATCTTTTTTGGGGGAGTGGGTGGAAGTGGAGTGGGGGAAGGTCAATCTTAGAAGAAATATTTTTCTGTAATATTTAAATGTCTAATATATAATTGAAATAAAAGTATTAATTTTGCATTATTTTTAAATTATCCAGTCTAATGCATATCTGCAAAAGTAAAATAATACTAGAAAATGTACTCTTTCCATACCTGTCTTTAGGGTAAAGATTAAGGTCATCTACTCAGTGAAAGATGTTAATTTCACTTGTGAAGTAACAACTAATGTCATATCTCATTGGGACAATTTGTTAGCTATATCAAGCACTTGCTATAGGTAAAGCATGACAGTCTTGTTTTTAAGTAATTCAACTTTGAAACAAAATTGCTCACTGCAGCATTTTAAAAATATTTGAATTGGCTTAGCCTGTCCTGAGATTGCAAAGAGAGACACTGAACAACTGGTGTCATTATAATTGCTTATTTATGTATGTCTGCTTTTCTTAGAGAAATAAAATATTTGCAAGGTTGATATGGAAACAGACAAGCATAATGCATACTTAAAATTTTTTAAAATAAATTTTTAAAAATTAAAAAATACTTTTTTATTTTAAATTAAATTTTAAAAAGTAAATTTAAAAAAATAAAAAGTGTCAGTATTTTCTTAGAGAAATAAAATATTTACCAAGGTTGATATGGAAACAAGCATAATCCATACTTTAAGTTTTAAAAAATTATTCAGCAGAGCTTCATTTTCTCAATGATTGATTCTGCCATAAATTTTAACTTACCAAACAAACTCATACCAATAAAAACTGTTCTTATCTGATTATGGACTGTGATGAGTGTATGAGTGAGATTTTATTTAGTAAAGTTTTCCTTGCTAAAATTTAAAATATCTGATAACCATGAATCTTATAGGTTTATACCCATTGAAAACCATGTTGTTTAATAGGCCTCCAAGAATGACTGTATAACATGAGTTGACTAGTTGAGCCTTAATGACTATAATTGCATCCTTCTCTTTCATAGTAAACTCTATTTTCTCATTCTGTCTCAGGGCTGTTTAGCACCTAAGCTATTTCATTTCAGATGTTTCTGGAACAATTTGGCATGCTGGTTTTCCATCTATTTCTTCAAGTTTTCCTATAGAACAGGTCAATGTCTGGTTAATTAATTCATTATTTCATTTAATTTTTATTATGATCCAGGCACTTTTCTAGAAATAGGATACAAAAATGATAAAAAGGACTTTAGAGATTCTTATACTCAATTGTTACATCTGGTGGTTAATGTCTTTTTCTTCTACGAGCCTATTACGTTTTTGCTGTTGTCATTATGAATTCGTTTGGTTGTTTTCTTTCTCTGTTAATATCCCTTCAAGATATCTAGGTTATATATATTACCTTACTAAATCACCATGTGGAGCAGAGTAGACCAGCTTTTTCCTCCCACAGGTGGACCAGGGAAAGAAGCTAGACAAGCATGTTCAGGAGTTTCCCACAGGATATTGTGAAGCATAAATCATACCAAGAGATTGTCATGCCCAGAAGCAAGAGGGATGGACTATTAGGTCCCTTTTCAGTTAGCCATCGGCTATGAGGAGGTCCAGGAGTGGTGGTGGGGCAGAGTTAACCTGGCATGCATCTCCAGTTGAGTCAGCCACTGTCATCAAATGGCCATCTTCTGGAGAGGGTGCTGGTATAAGCTGTTAGTAGTCAACTCCCGCAGCATCTAAGGGGTGAATACAATGGTTCAGTAAGAGGAATCTGGGTAGGGCACCGAGAAATTATGTTACAAATATTTTGAGAAGTGGGTAAATTTCACTGTAATAGAAATGTGATATTTGAGAAAGATGGATAACTGGTAGAGGCATATATATATATATATATATATATATGCTCCTAAGATTATAGATTATATGTATCTGCTAATGTATGTGTCTATGTGTGTATGTGCATATATGTGTATATATATCTGCTAATGTGTAGACATACACATACACGCATAGACACATACATATATATCTTAACAGAATACTTGGAATTTGAGGTTCCAGATAAACTTTATTATAGGAAAAATATCAGCATCCCATGTTTAGTTTCTTTGTAAAAACTTTATCACCTATTAGTGCCAATACTATGCCTTGAACATGAAATTGTACAATTACAGCACTAAGATGACTCATTAGTCCAGGGATATGGTTATATTTGATCACACAACCTACAAGTTCTGTCATTATTCCATTCCACATAGTAACAAGGGTATGTAATCCCTGGATTGTCATTACCAGGTCCCAAATGGACCACCATCATGATCCCACCATCAGTCATTTGTAATGATAAAAGAATAATGGAGGCACCCTGGCAAGCCACACACTGACTCAATTTTCAAATGAACACAGACCCTGAAAGTGGCAAGAGTCTTTGGTGTCTTTTTTTCCCACATTTCAAATACAAGTGCCTATGTGTATCCATTCATAGAGATAAAGCATTTAATCTCTATGAACTTTATTAATCTACCTGAAGACCTCCTAAATTCACCAGTCCAGTCTAATCTGATGATGAAGCTGAAACATCAGAAAGTATGAGACATAGAATTGAGGCTTCATCAGATCTTGGCCACTGGGGCCAGGAACCCACTAGGCATCACTTATTGGGGAAGAAGAGCTCCTAAATTGAACATTGGTTTCAAACTACAATAAAAACTGGCTAGAATGCTAACTTTGCCCCCAACATAAATCATAGCATAGAGTTATTCCTAAATCTTACTTATTAACCCAAATCAACAGTCTAAAATCTATCACTTCTGGAATAGGAAAAGTTTCTATTAGATCCTTACAAGCTTCCACCATTCCCTGACTAATTAGTTTAAAACTTCATCAAGACCAGATTACAAGGGAAAAACTTATTGTTTCCAAATACTTCTAAGAAATCACCAGCTCTTCCCTCTGGAACAACACACTCAATAGATTACCCAAGTAGTTCAGTATGCATCACATTAGGCCAAGATACACTGTTAGACCAAGATGCCACCAAAACCAAACCACAGCTTTCAGCATCCACCATGTCATTCCTATGCCAAAAAGGCCACAGACAGAAGTCAGAGGCCTTGCTAGTCCCTAAAGAACAGCACTAGACTCCGTGAATTGTCAACAGTTGTACAAAGGAATAAGTAAGTTCCAACCACCAGGCCCAACCCACAAGTTTTACTATTATAAATATCCAAAACAGAGCTCTTTCACCTTTGCCTGGCAACAGACCTTCACACTAAATCAATGCACTTAGCCTTGCAATGGTCTGTGCACTGCCTTCCCCTCAAACCAGGCTCAAGTTAAGATTTGGCAGGTCATCCAAAGCTTTTGACCAATTTCTTCTTGCCAAATCCAAGCCCAGGGAAACTCTGCTCGCTCTTCCACTAAAGAGATTTCAGATCCCAGAATCCTCATCTTTCTAATGACAGTCGTTTTCCTTGTAAGAACCTGTATTCGTTCATTTTCACACTGCTATAAAGAAATACCAGAGACTGGGTAATTTATAAAGGAAAATGTTTAATTGACTCACAGTTCCACATGGCTTGGAGGCCTTGGAAACTTACAATCATTGCAGAAGGTGAAGGAGAAGCAAGTACCTTGTTCACAGGTGGCAGAAAAGAGAAAGAGAATGAAGGGAGAAGAACCTGTTATAAAACCATCAGATCTCGTGAGAATTAACTCACTATCACGAGAGCAGGATGGGGAAACAGCTCCCGTGATTCAATTATCTCCACCTGGTCCCTCCTGTGACACGTAGGGATTATGGGAACTACAATGCAAGGTGAGATTTGCGTGGGGACGCAGCCAAACCATATCAACACCGAACAGTTTATACAAATTGAAAGCTCACACAGACTTTACTTGCAAGTAGAGATGATCCTAATGAAAATATAAGGGTCAAGTTTTCTTTGTATTACCCTTTCTTTCTGTTGCCACAGCACCTGACCCTGACAGTACCTTCTTAGTTCAGCCCTTCCTGGTGCTTAGGCATAATGACAGTTAGGCATAATGATGTTTTTCAGGATGAAAAGTGTTATTAGTTCTATCCTCTCTTTGGCTTGCAAACTGGTTAACCTGATAAAGAAATGTGCTCCAGAAACATTTTAACTGTGGCTTTTTAATTTATTAGTTTTTTTGAGGATAATGTCCTTACCTCGTTTGCTAATTTGCTGGTGGTTTTCACACACTAAGCCATGACAGGTTTAAATTAGTTCAGCCACCATGGAAAGCGGTCTGGATATTCCTCAAAAAACTTAAAACTACCATTTGACCCAGCAATCCCGTTATTGAATATATACTCAAAGGAGTACAAATCATTCTACCAGAAAGAACACGCATATGTATGTTTATTGCAGCATTATTTGCATTAGCAAAAACATGGAATCAACCTAGGTGCCCATCAATGGTAGACCACATAAAGAAAATGTGGTACATAAACACCATGGAACACTATGCAGTCGTAAAAATAATGAGATCATATCCTTTGCAGCAACATGACTGGAGCTTGATGCCATTATCCTTAGAAAACTGACGCAGGAACAGAAAATGAAATACTGAATATTTTTACTTATAAGTGGGAGCTAAACATTGAGTTCATATGGACAAAAAGAAAGGAACAATAGACACAGGCCTACTTGAAAGGGGATGGTGGGAGGGGAGTGAGGATTGAAAAACTCCCTATTAGGTATTATGCTGATTACCTGAGTGACAAAATTGTCTGCACACCAAACCCCCATGACATGCAATTCACCGCTGTAACAAACCTGCACACGTACCCCTTGAGCCTAAAATAAAAAATGAAAATAAAAACATAAATTATAAAAGAAGAAAGTTATTTAGGCCAAGCATGGTAGCTCAGCCTGTAATCCCTGCGCTTTGGGAGGCCAAAGTGGGAGGATTGCCTGGGGATGTAGTTCAAGACCAGCCTGGGCAATATAGTGAGACCCCCATCTCTAGAAAAAATTTTTAAACTAGCTGTGTGTGGTAGCACTCGACTGTAGTTCCAGCTACTCTGGAGCCTGAGGTGAGAGAATCATTTGAGCCCAGAATTTTGAGGCTGCATTGTGCTATGATAGCACCACTGCACTCCAGCCTGGGTCACAGAGTGAGACTCTTTCTCTAAATAATAATAATAATAATAATAATAAAGTTATTTAAAGAACCAAAATGATGAAGATGCAGATCACATTTTTGTGTTTTACTATGAAGATGCAAATAGAGCAAACACTATGACCAATAACTGCCATTTATGAAGCACCTGCTGTCTGCCAGACATTTTAGGTGCAATGTAATATTCAGTTGTTACAATAACCCTAAGAAACAACTACTATTATCCTCATTATACATTTAACTCAACTGATGTTCAGAAATGTACCTCATTTGTCCATAGCCATGTAGTAATTAACAGAACTGCTGTTAGACCCTAGTTACTTGAGATGCTAGAATGAGGCCTCTTCTTTCACTGCCCTGAGGCCTCTTCTTTCACTGCCCTATGGCCTCCCAGCTAAGTGAGATGAACTCAGCCTGGGGCATGTTTTCAGAATGTGGTTTCTCGGGAGGTTTTTGCTCCAAATATTCTTTCACCAATGATTATGATGCTTGAAATGTCTCCAAAGGACATTTATTTCTGTGAGTCAGAAGGGATTTCAGTTCATGTAGACTCTTAAACTAAAATACAAATGCACTTGAGGTTAAAATGAAGTTTAATTAGGTAACACCTTAACAATTACTGATGAATGGCTGGCTAGAGCTTTTGTGAGATAGGAGAAAAAAGTCCACTGAAGGGATAAATGAGAGCAATCATAAAATTTGCCACTTTTACTTCTTAGAAATTTTGCCATTTTGGTTGCTTCTGACCTTGCTATGCAGTTTTCAAAACATGGGACTCGAAGAACAAAACATTTTGCTGAAGTGGAATGATTTGTAACATTTGCATTTTAGAAGAGCAGTTGGGTATTCCCTTTGATGGAGTCTCTTAAAAGCGGTGGAAAGTAGGCCTTAGGAAATGTTCAATGGTAAACAGATGGCACTGGCTTGTAAAACCACAGGGCTCTGGGAATCTGCTCTATCTCTAACTCCAACTATGGACAAGCACATTAGTAGTCTGGGAATTCTAGCAAAGGCCATGATTATTTTAAAAGGAATAGACTTGTTACAGTTTTTGGGGTCATGGACACATATGATTCTGTGTGTCTGTGTGTGTACTTAGTGTGTGTTTGAAATTTGAACTGAATGGTTTTCTTTACATTTCTGAATACACTGACAGAAAAGGAATGAAAATATTAATTACTTTTCTGAATAATTGCAGTTTAAGTGATAATCTTACCTCAAACATAGTTATTTCAAAGAGGTAATTTCCTTAATATCAGATTCTTCTATACATAGATATTCACTATACGTGAGTCTCAATAAATTGTTTTTCAAGTGAATCATTAGCCTCGCATTAGTTTGTTCTCATGCTGCTAATAAAGACATACTTGAGACCGGGTAATTTATAAAGAAAAAGAGGCTTAATGGACTCCCAGTTCCACGTGGCTGGGGAGGCCTCACAATCATTGCAGAGGGTGAAGGGGAAGCAAGATATGTCTTACATGGCAGCGAGCAAGAGAGCTTGTGCAGGGGAACTCCCACTTACAAAACCATCAAATCAAGGTGAGACTTATTCACTATCAGGAGAACAGTATGGGGGAAACCACCCCCCTGATCCAATTATCTCTACCTGGCCCTGCCCTTGACATGTGAGGATTATTACAATTCAAGGTGTGGTTTGGGTGTGGACACAGCCAAACCTTATCAAGCCTCCATGATAGATGGTGACATATACTTTCACCAGTAGCAAAACACATTAGAAAAGAATCAGATTATAGAACTAAACTTCTTTAATAACAGTGACTTTTTAGTTTGAATTGAGAGAACTCTCAACTGATGGACTTTAATTAAAATATTCAGAAATATGACTGTTTTGGAAATATCTTGATTAGGGTAAAATCATAACTCTTAAAAAATATTTTGGAATACTTCCAAACTCATAGAACAGTTACAAAAATTGGACAAAGAATATTTTTACCCTTAACTGTTTTTCAGGAAATAATTGTTTAATGCCCTTCACCTCTGAATACTGTAGTGTATAATTTCAACAAAGAAATTATCCAACATAACCATGATATAACCGTCCAAATCAGAAAATTGACACTGATACATGACTGCCACCTTCTCCTCAGATCTCATTGAGGGTTTTCCAGTTGTCTTCAGAAAATATCCTTGATAGCAAAAGAAACCATTCCAGGATTATGTATTACATTAATTTCATGTCTCTTTAATCTTCTTCAATCTGAGAGTTTCTCAGTCTTTCCTTCACTTTCATGACCTTGATGCATTAAAGATTATGGAACATATATTTTGTTCTGTCACTGCCCCTCCACCCACCAAGTTTGGGTTTGCCTGATGTTTTCTTCTGCTTAGATTCAGATTTTGTGTATTAGCAGAAATGTCATAGAAAGGGTACTTTGTTTTTATTATTGCATTCTATCAGAAGTTATGTGGTTTCAATTTGTCCCATTACTGGCGATGTTAACTTTGATCACTCGATTAACATGATTTCTGTCAAGTTTCTTCACTATAAAATTACATATTTTTTTGTAATTAATACTTTTTCTGTAGGGAGTTACTTTAAAACTAGGCAACTATTCTATTCTTCATCAGTTTCTGCTGTGACTATTTCTCTCACTACATTAAAAATTTATTATGACTGGCTTATTGGAAAGCTATTGATTTTATGTGTTTACCTTGTACTTAAGTGTGTTTCTAAACATTTATAAGTTCCAATAGATTTTTAAAAACCAATTCCTATGAATTTTCTGTAGTAAATTATTTGCCAGTATAGTATGTAAATCTTTTTATTTCCTTCCCTTATTTTATTGTCATGCCCAAGAATTCTAGTAAAATGTTAAATTTCTGTCTTAAATGAAAGTGCTTCTGAATTTTCTCCATTAGTTATTGTTTTTACGAGGAACTTTTTACAGAAGTATAATCAAATAGGTCTAGATTTCTAAGAAGACCATTTTGTTTTATAAATCAGGAAAGGCTATGTAAATTAGTAAATAATTTTGGCAACCGTTGAAATGATAATGTATTTTTCCTTCAATATTTTAATATAGTAACTTAAACTGACATTTTCTAAAATAAAAATGATCTTACATTATTCTTGGAACAAACTCTAGATAGTTACAATATATTTTTAATGTACAGCTGGATTAAATCTGCTAATATTGTCATATGATTTTCAAAACTTTATTCACAGGTGGCAGAGTCCTGTACTTGATTGTGTGTGTATGAGTGTGTCTATGTAAGTGAGTGTGCACTTTACTCTTACTTGCTTGTAGGATCTTTCTTTGTTATAATTCTTATTAATGGCAACTAATTTCAGGGCTACCCTTGCATTAACCTCTTTCAAGTCCTGTTATCTAATTTTGTATTCGTAAGTGTGTATTCTCTTCTCTAAAAGAGATATTCCATGATTATGTAAACAATGGACTCCAAAAGCTTGAATCCCTCTCTGAGTTGAGCATATTAATGTTTGTCAACACAAGGAAATTCTAACTATAGAAATAGCCATATTGGTTTCAACTCTGGGGCCATGGAAGATGCAGTCATCATACTTCAGTGGCACTTCTCAGCTCTTACTTCCAGTACCTACCTATTCAGTAGGTAGGTGGATACTCAGTAGGTGGATACGGGACAGGAATTAGCGATGAGATAGCAGTTTGTATGGTAGAAGGTGGACTGCTATGAGATTCTTGCATCTTATTTTGATAGATCTTTCTTGTTAAATCATTGTTGAATTATATCACAATAAATTAAATTATAGAACTGATTGTACTGCATGAACTCAAAATTTTGTTGATCCTAGAAAATGGGTTATAGATTTGATGAGTTTCCTTCCTTTTGCTGTAAGCTCCATGATGGGCTCTCCATGATGGCAAGGACTGTATCTTGTTCACTGTCTCTATTAGAATGTGAAACACATACTAAATAATCAGTGATTATTTGAATGATTCTTGAATAAGGTTTGCCCAGAACCAATAACATTGTTTGTTTGGAATACATTACAAACTCAATACCCAGTAAAGTGTGGACAAGAGTTAGGAAGAGTTTATGTCTTGTAAAGCTGCCGAATGACTGTTAAAGATAAGTTTTGCTTGGAATATCTGGATTAATATGTTTAGATAATAAAATATTTTTATTTATTTTAAAAATTATTAGGTCTGTCTTACAATGATAAAGTCATTGCATCTCAGCAGCTTTGATTCAGAGATAGGAAGCAACCAGGCAAAAAAGTTTTGACGTAATATAAGAACAAGAAACTTAAAAAGGAAAAAGAAATATTAAGAAATATAAGAAAAGAAATCTAGAAAATTTAAATATAAATTGAATTAATCTAAAATATAAAAATTAAGAATATATAATCCATGGCTCGAATAATACCCATCCGGGCTTCAGTAGATTCCACGAATCAAATTTAGATATTGTTTGTCTTGAGCAGAGCATTTTTTCACCAGAATACCTTTTTGTAGTTGAAAAAGCAAAGGCAAATGAAAGCTATAGAAGTTCTAATTGCTAATGAAGAAATGCCATCTGAAAATTACAGATAATTTTATTTTAAAATTTTATTTCAATAGTTTTTGGGGTACAGGTGGTGTTTGGGTACATGGATACATTCTTTAATGGTGATTTCTAAGATTTTGGTGCACCCGTCACCGGAGCAGGGTCCACTGTACCCAGTATTCAGGTTTTCATCCCTCACCCCCCTCCCACTCCTCCTCAGTCAGTCCCCAAAGTCCATTATGTCATTCTTATGCCTTTGCATCCTCATAGCTTAGCTCCCCCTTATAAGTGAGAACATGCAATATTTGGTTTTCCATTCCTGAGTTAGTTTACTTAAAATAATGGTGTCTAGCTCCACCCAAGTTGCCACAAAAGATATTATTTTTAGATGTGTTGGAATGATTTGATTACTACTCTATAAAACAATGACCTGTCCCTTTGGTACAAGTCTTTAGCATACCTGCAGCCTTATATAATAAAATCAGATGATAGTAAGCCTTTTCTTTAACGAATCTGTCCTCACTCTACCCTTTTTCTCTTAGAGTATTTAGCATAAAATAAGACTGATTATTTTTTCTCATACAGTATTTAGCCTAAAATGAAACTTATTATTAAACCATGTTTATGGCAGCCTTGTTTGATATCTCATTTTTTTCTTAATAATTTTGTGGCTCTCTGAATCACTTAGCATGAATTTTCTGAAGAGAAACATCAAGAACTTACATCTCATTTCTGTTACTTTTTCAGGAAATCTCATTTTTAGAATCTGTTTTATTATCACTGTTGTTTACCAGACCACAGAAATATCTCCTTTGACTGTCTAAAATCCATCTGCACAAATTATTTACCAATCATCATTTTAATGTGTCTGTGTGTTTCTTGAAACTAGAGATAATGTTTTCCAGCCCTTTAAACCATACGCTAACAGAGTAAGGCTTAAAGCAATGCATAAGAAATAGCAATACTCAAGTAATATTAGTCTCTTTATTCACTCCCCACTATCATCTACTTCCTAAAAGCAGACTATTGCTTCAATATATTCTAGCTGTCAAACATTATGTTTCTGCCTCATCAGGAAGAATCATTAGGAGAGATTCTTTGCAGTAATTATCACACAAACTTCTCATCTTTATTAGGTGTTATCTTCTGGCTCATTTGGCAGGAAGATTTGAGGAGCAAATACCCATAAACTTCACGATCACCTACAGGCTATAAGGAAATTCTATGAGATTGCATATACAGGCTGGATTTTAAGTTGGATAATGTTTCACACTTTACTTGGAAACATAGTCCTGAAGCATGGCATATTGGAAAGGATATTAATATTATATTAATATTAGAGATGTCATGAATTTAACTCATATATCTGCTATTTACTGGTTTTCTTTGATTCTGGGATAGTTACCTTAATTTTCTCATTTGTAAAAGTCTACAACATAGGATAGCAAGGCATAATATTTTGGGGTGGTGAAATGAGGTGCTCTATTTAAAAGAATCTTTCTTACACAGACTCACAAAGAAAGATATATTGTATCATCAGTGATATTAATTCATGGGACTCCAGTTTGGTGGCCCATGCCATATGACAGTAGACAGTATTACATGAAATGTTAACAACTAAACATCGCTTACCCTAGGAGAAAGATTTTTTAAGAAATCTATAACATTTTGTTCCATTTTAAGTTTTCTTTTTATGACTAAGAATGGTGTGTATCTTCTTTTATTATCTTTCAAGTAAAAGATCCTAGAAAAGAATTTTAAAATGTACCATCAACCCAAGGGAAAAAGTACAGGTAGAAAACAGCCAAAACTGTCTAACGTGATCTATTTTGCAAACAGTATGGTAGTGGATCCAAAATAGAATATTAAACCACACCACATAATCAGGATGGCAGTACACTGCGTTATCTTATACTTTTAAAGAAAAAACAGTAAATGATTGTGGCTAAGCAGTAGAGTGGGGAAAACAGGATTCCAAAAAACACTGTAGCATCTGGCATTGTGTTTAAACTAAAAAAATCAAAAACTAAGGTTTCATATGGGAGATTTTAAGGACAGCTTGTGGTAAACATTCTCTCAGGTGAGAACTTTGCAATACTTGTACATTGTGGGTAATGTGAGAAAATAAGAAAGGAGAACATCAAATATGAGGTTTACTTACTGCTTGGATAATGTTTCCTGTTGGTGTTACTACATTTCAACCATAACATAATTCAACATTTAGATTTCACATCTTATTTGTTTCTCTTGCTTTGTAAAAACAAAACGTTTAAATTATTGTCATATATATGTCATACATATACATATTCACAGACCATTTTGCAAATAAAATGGAAAATCAAGACAAATAATAAAACATTTATATCAAAAAGTCTCAATCTCACAGTGACCTGAATTCCTAAAAGAATTAGCAAACCCAAAACCTGGTTCTGAAATTTTCGTAAATTTCTCCAACCTCTCTATGCCTTAGTGTTTCCATATTTAAATAGGAATACTAATATGAATATTATTATTCTGCAGGATTTTTGTGATTATTTCAAAGAGTCCATCTATTAATTAAACTTGAGAAGCCCTAGTCAAAGGTCCTCTGTTTCTATTAAATAGGGCCATTCAGTAATAATCTATGTTCACTGTGGGGAGCAATTGCTGTTAATGTCCCCTGGCTCCCATCATCCTTGCCTCCCCTGTCCCACTCATGTCTCTGTACACCAAATGGCCAGAACCTGCACATCAGTGCTCAAGAGTTTTGCCCTGATGCTGGAGCCCCTTTAATGGCCACTGAAGACCAGGACTGTGGCTCTCAAAAAACGCTTTCGTTTATAAATACCATAGCCCTCTTAACCCTCGTGTATGATAACTATAAAACTTGTGTTCTACATTGAATCCCAGAGTTTCTCTAATGGAGTTAGTCTGTAGTCTCTAGTGCCACTAGTAGTAGGCACCTTTTATTAGCTGCCTTCTTTTTTTAAAATCTCACTTCCAACCTCCCTACCTGGCCTCTTTAACTTCCAAAATAAATGATTTGTATGGTATACAAATTCTTGTCTCAGGGTCTGCTTTTGGGAAACCCAAGCCAAAATACCCTATTCTCAGGGTACTTTAACTTCACCATTTCCCAAAATAGTATACAAGATTTATGTAATTTTGATGTTCCTTTGATCTATTTAATCTGCTATGGATGGGTATCAAAAATGTTCTCGGTCACAGAATGATAGATGTCTTTGTATCAATCTGCATAGCACTGAATTCTTGTGGGTGGGCACTGCCAGTCACAAAATATGAAAACCATAGGAAGGAGATGCTCTTGCCAAATGAGATCCCTAAGGGAAAATATTTTAAAAATTTCAGCCAATAATCACATTGCAAATATATGAGGACTTGGTATGCCAAAAAGCTGGCTCTATAAATCAATCGTTAAGAAAGCAGATTGTTTAATACATGGTATTGAAGAAACTACTTCCTCTATGGAAGAAAATAAAACTTTAGATGGATTAAAGAACTAAATATGAAAAGTACAAAACTATAAAATTGTTAGATAAAAGTGTAAGAAATTATCTTTTTGACATAAAGTTAAAAACAAGTTGCCAGGGCCGGGCACGGTGGCTCACGCTTGTAATCCCAGCACTTTGGGAGGCCGAGGCGGGCGAATCACGAGGCCAGGAGATCGAGACCACGGTGAAACCCCGTCTCTACTAAAAATATAAAAAATTAGCCGGGCGTGGTGGTGGGCGCCTGTAGTCCCAGCTACTCGGAGAGGCTGAGGCAGGAGAATGGCGTGAACCCGGGAGGCGGAGCTTGCAGTGAGCCGAGATTGCGCCACTGAACTCCAGCCTGGGCGACAGAGGGAGACTCCGTCTCAAAAAAAAAAAAAAAAAAAAAACAAGTTGCCAGAATAGGAAAAATATTGAGCTAGCTAAAACTGAGAAGAGGGGAACAAAACCTAAATAAAGTGCATGAAAATCAATAATTAAAGATAGAAAATGGGTAGTATCTAGGAATAGGAAAGATAAACAAGAGGAAACTTTAAAATCTTACAATCATATAATAAAATACATTGAATATTTAATGCCAGGGAAATGCAAATTAAAATGACATATACATTTGTATATCTAAGACTGAAAAAATTTTACAAATCCAGCTAATGTCAAATGTTGGTGTGATCATAAAGTCTGTCTAACTGGTTGGATGGGCAAGCATTAGCTATGAAGACGAATAACACTGTTCATACCACATGTAAATTACAGTGTTATAGTCCCCCACTCATGCACTCAGAAACCCAGGCTCATGTATCACAACCAATTGAATATTGTTGATCATCATGCAGGTGGGAAAAGAAGAGCTCTCTGAGCTGAAAATGGGGGAGTTAGTTGTGGGGAACTGGGGCTTGTGTAAGCAAATAAATGATGCATGTAACTTCTGCCCACAATTCATTGGTCGGAAGTATCCATAGGTTTCCGACTACATGGAATGAAAGGAACCCTCAAGCATTTCTGGTAGAAGTGAAGGCTGCTTTGACCCATTTTTGCAGGGCAATATAGCAATACTTAATCAAGTATATTTATACACTGTGTTCTATTCTCAGTGACTTTAAGACTTCTGTCTGTTAGACTGCTCTCAGCTTAAGGTGCTGCAAGACTCTCAGTTTTGTGTCCTAGAGTACCCTTCATTGCATTAGACTGTCTTAGCATTTGGAAAGATATCAATATATTGGAACCATCAATACCACTGAAGCAAGATACTTGGGCCCTCCTCGGTCTTTCTTACAGATCAAAACTTGTTTCTGTCACAGTTAACTTTTTTTAAAGATGCCAGATTCTTAACTTGTAAACAAAAATTCAAAACTAAGCATATTTTTCATATAAATGTTTCCCAATAATACATGATGAGCAGTGATGTCAAGCTACCTATTTTTAGTTTAATAATTGGATTTTCTTCCTCACCTGGAAGGACAGTCTTCACGGGGACAGAGAACTCACTGTCACCCAGCCTGTCTGTGTCCTTGTTGCTATTTTTGAGACCTAATGGATTTCTCCCCTTTCTCTTCATCTGCACGATGCTCATCCACTCCGGTCCATTTGAATCTCATCCTAGTGTGCCTCTTGAAGAATGGTTTGCTTAAATTGCTATGGCAAAGAACAAAGCATAAGGGGGAAATTGTTTCTAGAATGAATCTTCTCCATTCATATTTCTGAGCAATATTTGTTCAAAGTCTTAAGGATATAATCCAAGCCAAAAATAATGCATCTGAGGCCGCTGGCCCACAGATGCTCAGCAAGCCCTTGAAATGCACTTTTGTGGAGTCTTTTCCTCTTGTTAGAACTAATCCTTTTGGAATGTCAGATTGTCCCTGAGACTGATAATTAAACATGAAAAATTAGGCTTTGGGGAAGTCATGAAAATTAGAGCCAACAAGCCTTGACTTCTTTCTTACTGTTCTGCACCTAGAAGAAGAACAGTTTATTCCCTTTAATATCTAAAATGTCCTGATTATAAACGTTTCTTTTCTGACTGTTTCCAATTTACCTGTCAGTTCACCAGAACTGGAGACACTTAAAGCTTGTTTTACACTGTGTCGCTAGCACCCAGAAGAGTCCCTAACATATAATATATGCTCAATAAATATATGTTTATTGAATGAATAAATAAATTGCAGCTTTGGTTTCATGGAAAAAATGAAAATGCATTGGAGATGTGTCTTCAAAACATAAATAAGTAACATAAATGGAGAAACTTGCAATTTAACAGACTAGAAGCAATATCAAATGATGAGTCAAGTATTTGTTACCCACAAGAAACTATTGGTCAATTTTATGGGTTGAATTTTGTCCCTCAACAAAATTCATATGTTGAAGTCTTAACCTCCAGTGTCCCTGAATGTGACCTTATTTGGAAATAGGGTCATTGCAGATGTAATTAGTTAAGATGAGGTTATAACAGACTAGGGTTGTCCTCCAATCCAATTTGACTAATATCCTTACAAAAAGGGGAAATTTGGATACAGACAGGCACACAGTGAGAATGCCATGTGAAAATTGGAGATATGCTGCCATAGTCAAGAGAGGTCAGAGATTGCCAGCAAACCACAAGACCTTACAGAAAAGGCCTCAGCCATTTTCCCATGGTGAGCAGAAGAAACCAACTCTGCCAACATCCTGATTTTGGGCTTCTAGCCTCTAAAACTGTGGGGCAACATATTTCTCTTCTTTAAGGTACCCAGTTTGTGGTTCTTTTTATGGCAGCCCTGGCAAACCAATACAGTTGGTAATGGTGATATTATTTTAAAAAGTTAATAGAGAGCTGGGCACAGTGATTCAGTCCTGTAATCCCAGCACTTTGGGAGACTGAGGTGGGCAGATTGCTTGAGTGCGGGAAGACCAGCCTGGTCAACATGGTGAAACCCCATCTCTACAAAAAATATAAAAATTTGCCAGGCGTGGTGACACATGCCTCTACTCCCCGCTACTCGGGAGGCAGAGATGAGAGGATCGCTTGAGCCTGGGAGTGAGCTAAGATCACACCACCACACTCTAGCCTGGGTTATAGAGTGAGACTGTCTCAACAACAACAACAACAACAACAAAACAACAACAAAGTAAATAAACTAAGGTTGATATAGGTGCTTGTGACAAAGCCAATAGATCAGACAACGTTTCCCCTTCAAACTCAGATTCCATTAATTCACGACGAAGTTTCTCTTTTTGACATGTGCAATTAGAAAAACTAGAACAGTGGCTGGACTCTTTGTTACTGAAATGCAAGGGTGTGTACAAATGCAGGGGAAGGTTATGGAAGACAATGTGTTCCAGTAATAAATGAGAAAGCTGGGCAAGTTCATGAAATATTTCAATTTGAGAAGGTACCAGTTTGCCAGAGCCTAACAGGTCCTACTCAAAGTCTTCTAGTGTTTTATCTACTTCCCTAATTTTAAATTAAGAATCTCAGTATAATCAATGGGGACCCTGGGATATTCAGACGTAGTTTATGAATTGAGAACCATCGAGCTGCTGAATCTTGAGTAAGAAGGCAAAGACTACAGCAAGCTGATAGGAACACGTGTTCTCTTATCTTTATGCCTTTCTGCAGGGAGGCAATCATAAAACAGAATGAGGAAAACACTCTGATTTGGTTTGGCTGTATCTCTACCCAAATCTCATCTTGAATTGTGGCTCCTATAATTCCCATGTGTTGTAGGAGCGACCTGTTGGGAGGTAATTGAATCACAGGGACAGGCCTTTCCCATGCTGTTCTCATGATAGTGAATAAGTCTCAAGAGATCTGATGGTTTTCTAAGGGTGAATTCCCCTGCACAAGCTTCTCTTGCCTGCCTCCATGTAAAACATCTCTTTGTTCTTCCTTTGTCTTCCGCCATGATTGTGAGGCATCTGGAACAACTGAACTAGGATTACATGTGGAACTGTGAGTCCATTAAACTTCTTTCCTTTATAAATTACCCAGTCTCAGGTATGTCTTCGTTAGCAGCATGAGAACAGACTAATACATCCTCCTGGAAACTCTTCAGCTGACTTAGTCCAGCAGAAACACCATCACAACACCTAAGTGAAGGATAAAGGGTGAAGCCTGTGACAATGGCTTTCATAGTGGATTTCTGGAACAGGATTTATTTTCTGTGACATAGATGCATCTCTGATGCCATACCTATAAAATATCAATAAAGCTGATAAAATGCCAAATCTGAAGTGGCTGAGGGGAGAATTTTCTCACAATACTTTGAAAGGACCCCATTGATAATTTTTCTTCTCTTCATCAAAGATTGGGAAAACAGTGAATCAAAATTGGGCACTTCAAATTAGATGGAGTAGAGTTGTTTATATGATTTTTTTTTTAGTAATGTTGCTTTCCCACATCCTATTCTGACTCTTTTTAAACTTCATGTTGGCCATTCAAAGCAAGGGGACATTTTTAGAGACATGTTAACTTGCTATGGAGACAGCGACCCTAGCATTTGGGGCTTCTGTGGGAAGGAAGGCCTTAGCCACAGGCAATTCCTGTTGACGTTCACACTGAGGCAGCATCTGAGACGATCCTTCTACTCTTCAAAGTGTAATAAAAGACATATTTTTAAAAGCGAGTACTCATTTAGTGAATGCTTCCAAGTAACCTTCCACCTAACAACTTAGGGCAGAGAGTTTGTACTTTGGAATATATTGGGAAGATATATGTATTTGTTATCACCTATTTTTACATTTATTTTTATTGAAATAGATATTTAGGCCACTACCCTAGTTTTGTAGCTACATACTGGCAGAAAATTCTTAAGTTATTAGCAAGATTCATTAAAATAACAAAGATAGAACAAATATAGTTCATGTGAAATCAAGAGTTAACAACAATGTCAAAGGGGAAGTCATAGGAAGATGCAGATTTACTTGCTTCAGCTCTGTACTGGAAACTCTTATTTTTTCTCCTTTACGAAAATCTATGAACTATATTTTGTTTTGTTAATTTAAACAACTTAGGTTTCTTCTTTGTTATTTTTCACTCAAGTAAGTGCAGAGATATCAAATCAGTAATTTTGAAGGGTAACTAAAAATGAATTAATAACCATAACCATACATTTATGCAGACAGAACTTTATTTTTATCATGTTTGTCTAAATAAATGAAAAAAAAAAAGAAGTAACCAAACCAATTTTTCCTTTGCTGTTTGTTATTAGTCATTCAAATATTTGCCTTCTCATTGAGTTAGCATTTTAGTCAAAATAGCTTTCAATATGCTAAAATAAGTAAACTATTAAGTTCTGGTAGAGATTTTAAATAAAAAATAATTTATTATGCAGTGATGTATATTAAATGGATAGTTTAATATATGTATATGTAAATAATGTTTTTAATAGCATTATATTTAATATATTTAAATAAATGTTGCCCACACTTAAAAATTTCGTATTTGTTTTCAGTTTAGTAGCTCTAAAAATTCTTTAAAATATAATACGAAATAAAACACAGTAGATTCTGTTAATTACTGAACAGTATATGCATATATAACATACCTATATGTTATACATATATAACAACATATAATGCTTTTCTGTGTTATTTTTCCAAGGGCCATTATTATAAAATCAGAGATGTGTTCTTCCAGAAAATGTTTGACTTGAAACATAATGGAAAATTTTAAATTAAATAACATTTAATTTTAAGTAAAAACATCATCTGACATGATATAAATTCTCAACCTATTATTGTAATGAATTTTACCCTAATATATTAACTGGTAAAAAATATGAAAAAATACCTAAGGTTGAAATTTCTTCTTTAAATATACGTGCTAACTTTACTTATTTATTTATTTATTTATTTTGAGACGGAGTCTTGCTCTGTCGCCCAGGCTGGAGTGCAGTGGCGTGATCTCCGCTCACTGCAAGCTCCGCCTCCCGGGGTCATGCCATTCTCCAGCCTCAGCTTCCCAAGTAGCTGGGACTACAGGCACCCGCCACCACGCCCAGCTAATTTTTTTTT